>NW_020271599.1:829210-1146015 GCF_002803265.2 Melanaphis sacchari | reverse complement strand
GTTACAAAACTAGTTATAAAAAAAAATTGACCAACAAACGAAATGACGCGAATGAACGCTAAATGGTAACGGAATGTTTAAATGATGTATTTTAGAAATACAATACAGTCGTAAAATCCATATCATATCGATAATTATATAGGTATAGCACTATAATGTAAAATATAGATATGTTTTCAATAGATCACACGTTCTACCTATAACGCTTTATCGTAGATAGCATTTTATCGGTAGATCACACATTGGACCGGTCCCCAACTTTCTTGTATCATTTCTATTTCTGTCGATTAGACCAACTAAAGATCACATTTTTATATAAAAAAATAATACTGGTAAGTATAGAATGTTTTCAATAATAATATTAATATATTATTTCAATATAATATTTACACGCCATATTTATAAGCTGGCGTAATGTATATGCAATTTCACTACATTGGCGTGTAGATGTTTCATTCTAATCTTTAAATTTTTTGATTCCTTAGTCATAATACTATATTGACAGAAATTATAATATAAATAAGTATTTAAGTATTCTAACACGATTGATTATTATTATTTTAGATTCTAAGCTAAGTCAATCGAATCTAGTTGATAAATATATTAATAATACATTTTTAGTACTTTTTAAAATAATGGAGAAAACAAAAAAAGCAAATACAGAAAAACTTAATTTTTTTTTTTTTTTTTTTTTATTTAGAATACGCCTCAACTGCCAGGGTTATTGGCGTTTAAGATATACATGTTACAGTTCAATTATAATTTACTTAATGATACTAGAGCCAAAAACTTAATTATTTACTCAAAAAAATCAATTTTATCTCAAAAAATCAGAACTTTAGTAACTGTACAATGTATAATATATACATTTTATTTTAATTATAAAATATTTAAATAAAAATATTAAAAAAATATATAATTACAATTTATTTTATAAACGTTTAAATTATTTAATTTCAGACAACATTTTACTGTCTAAAATGCCTAGATTTTTTTTTTTATTATTTTTATTATTAATTGTTTAAATAATACGCATAAAAATTGTGTGTATCTTAATATTATCAATGAAAATATTTTATAGTTTTTTATTTATTTAATGGTAAGAAAATAATAATTACAGCAATTTATCAAGTTGTAATTGAAATATTTCAATACACAATTTGGTATTTTCTTTCAACATTTATTCTTTAAATGTTAATTTAATTACTGTGTTTTTAAAAAGTTAAAATGTAATTAAAATTTCCTTCTATGTTATATCAATAAATATTTAAAAATATCGAAAATACATAAACATATTTTAAATTTTTACGTATTTAAAATCAAAAACTTTTAAATTTTTAAATATCTAGTTAAAAATGTTATCATTTTCAATTATTTTAGTTTAATCAAAATAGTGTTATCATAAATAGGTTTTACAACATTTTAAAAACAGATTTATTTTAAATTTACCCTGATTCTGCAATTTTTGATAAAAGTAATATACACTCATTACAGTGGTTATTTTTATACTAGAACTTTTGTTTTTATGATACAAACACAGTGCATATAAAATACATTGATTATTATTTCAGGTATAAATAAGTATCTCAGATGAATGACCTTGAATTGAAATTGGGTTTTTGAAAATCGAAAAAAGTTTCCAAATACAAATTTTGAGAATTTCAAATTCTTAACTCTTTTGGTACACGTATGCGAAACTTACTTTTTTTTAAATAACAATACGTTTTTTTTCTAGGTAGAACTCTAAAGTAGACTTTAAGAGCTTATTCTAACATTTTGGTAAGTAAAAAAAAAAAAAAAACATTTCATACAATAATATTTATAACTAAATTTATCTATCCTAAAATATAAAAAAAAAATTGGTGTTCCTATTTAAAAAAAATGTAAGTTCTATTGCATATGCGTGTACCAAGAGGGTTAGGAATTTGAATTTTTTTTGAAATGTTTATTTGGAATTATTCTTTCATCTTCTGATATTCCTATTTTTAATTCAAAGTTTCGCAACTGAGATATTTAGATCGTTATTCAATTTCAAACTTCATGAAATTCATGTATGTATATTGTTTTACTTGGATACATTTCTCAGAAACTTCTTATTTTTTATGTTTTGATATTGAAATTTGTGTAGAGGTTTTAATCTGATTTATAAAGTAAATAGAGGGTCTATTTCTTCTTCTCTATCCTTTGATTTTCCTTATATAATATTGTTTTCAGTGGTATCTCTTCTCTTAATATGGCAATAGAATTTGAGTATTTGGCTCTGAGCTGTGATCAATATACAATCTTGAGCTTGTATTCTAAACTCCCGTACTATAGATATATTCGTTTCTATGGTAGGTCCAAGGAACTCGTAACATTCTTCTATATATACAGTAAATTGTAATGCTTCTATTTTACATATAGTATCTTACATATTTATGGGGCCTAATCTTTTAGGATATATAATGGCTCACACCATTCTTTTCGTTCGTCTGTGGTCCACATCTTTAAGCAAATTTTTTGAATTATTTCAACCCCTTTTTCTGCAGTAATTTTATCATTTCGGCCACAATGCAATAAGAACCAACAAAACAGTGGTTATATAATCTTTTAAGAGCTATCTTGATTTCAACATCGTAGTTAAAGTGGTTCAGATTCGTCTTATGTATCTCTTTGATTCATCGTATCCATATTATTTAAGACCATTAACTTCTCGCAATACTGTTATTATATTTTAATAATTACTTCCTTTTTTGTTGATAGTAACAAGCTATTTACATCTTTTACAATTAATTGTTTAGGTTTAAAACTCCAAAACGAAACCGCCACTTTTTAAAAAAAAATGTAGACTCTTGATTGGTTTCATGTCGTTCTACTTCTTTGCATATTGAGTTTATAAATTAATTTTATGAATATTATCATAAATATTGGATTTTATCGTAACTAAATTATGTGAATAATGAGTATATAATATTATTTACGATATAAAAATATTATATATACATAATATTATAACAGCAGTGTTTTAAAAGTGAATACGACTAACGTATTTTCTTTATAATTTAATAATTTAAAACAAAAATCTCAATTGGTGTTACCGTTGTTTAAATTAATAATTTGTAATAGCATGGTGCAGCATCCACAAACCTTCGATATTCTCAAACTATAAAATAATGATAAATTAGCAAATCTCAACAACTTAAACCATAAATCAAATGGTAGCCTAATATTATAGATAGTATAATAATTGCGCTTGTGTGACGATATCCTCGTGCTACTATTTTACCCACCAGCTATCAGTATCCCTCTATGAAAGATCTGTTCGGTAATTTATTCATGGTATCAGGAATAGTGAAAACCAACTAGATCCATTCTATGTCACCATGATATGAATAATTGTGCATTTCTAGTGATTTGTTTGAGTCCCTAATATCTATCAATTATTGGTTTGAATATTTCTAATAACATGAAGTATTTATATTTAGTCCTAAAATAATGTGATTACAATATAATACTGGGTTATTTACCAAGTATGTAAACTTGTATTTTGCATTAACATTTTGGTTTGTAAATTTATATTAAGTATAAAAAATTAACCTCTTTAGACATGGTATCATTAAAAAAAAAAATTAAAATGAAAATGATTATTTATTATAATTTTTATTTTAAATTTATTCTAATTAAATATATAAACCATTCTTTTTATAAGTTGAAAATACTTGTTGATTATTTTATAAACAAGCTACAAAAATAATCACTAGATACGTGCGTAATATGAAATATCATCGAAATTCCTAACCTAAAATTTTTATTTTGACATAGGACCATTAGTCAATAGTTTTATCATTTGTTATAAATTATAATCAAAAATATGTATCGTAAAGCATAATACCAATAATTCATTTTAAAGCCATGGTATTAAGTACATCGTATTAGATTAGTAGAATGGAATGATGGAATGAATAATATTAAATCATTTAAAAAAAAAAAAAAAAAAATCGAATCGTTTTCATTAAAATATTAATTTTTTGTTTTTTTTTTTTCAGTAACAAAGATAATAATACAAACCCCTTAAAAGATAGTCTTTGGTTTTTGTTACGCACAATCACATATAAAGTATTTCATTGATGATAAATATTAGTACAAATAGTAATACACTCGTAATTTTTCGTTTTATGCATAACGCATATTAAATAAAATTAATTATTAGGTATTAAATAATATTATAAAAGTTATTTAAAATCATGATTACATATGTTATAATTCTCAGTATATAAATTTTATACCACAAAAATTATTCATTTAAACGTTAAAATAGAAACATCAAAATTTAAAATAATTGTTTTAATTATTAATATTAAAAAGGAAAATTCTTTCTAACTTAAAAGAATTTTGATTTCCAATTGTATCTATAACTTCGTGTTATATACAACCAGGAGGTTTTTATTGTCATTTCATGAAGTCTGTTTATAACTCAATGGCAACAGTGAAACGGTTTTATTTTTAAAATTTAAAAAAATAAAAAAATAGATTTTAATTATTCTTGGTAATTTACATAACAGCAAAATCTTGAAATAATATGAAATTATGTTATTTACAGCGTTGATGTATTGATAACTCTAAGATTATTCAATTTTACCAAATAGTACAATTTAGTAAACTTTTATAGTATTATAAAAACACAACATTAGTACAACAATTTTAGTACCATAAAACCCCAATTTAATGATATGAAGATAAGCTTAAAAAAATTTTGTAAACATATAATTAATATACAACTGTATATGATAAAATTTAAAAAATAACAGTCACCGTAGAATAAATTATTATCTATACCTAATAAGTTCTAAATAAAACTGTATATTCCAGTTTACGAAGTATAATTGAGTAATTATCATTTTTATTTCAAATAACCCATAAACCTATGATCCTTTTTGGACAGACTGTATTAGTAAATGGATAAAATAATTTCCTAATTTATATTATAAGCTTTCAAAAATATATCTAATTATAAAACAATATACAAAAGTGTTCAGAATTTTTTTTTTTTATTAAAATTTGAATTTATTACTATTTAAAATAATTGTTCACAAATAAACTAAATTATTTTTTGTTGTATTAATTTAGAAAAGTTTAACTTTGTTCTTTTGTGAAAGCTATATGGTTAATGAAATATAAAATATAAATAGGTACATTTTCATAAATACAAAAATCTATCTTACGTCTTAAGTCAATCATTGGTCCAGGCACAGTCTGCCAATAAATCGTAACTTCACAACATACAAATAAAATCTTTTCTTAATAATCTATAATATATAATCTACAATTAACATATTGATAAAAGTGATACAACTACGCTATGATGTTATTGTTACTTAGAATATTAAAAGTATTTCGAGTGCTATATAGTATTAAATTTCAAATAAATATAATCATTTTAACACTTAAAGTGCAAGAACCAAAAACCACATTGAGAGATAAATAGATAATTTGTCTTCAAAATTAAAAATTCAATCACTCATGAAAAATATATGTAGCTTATGGCTATATACTTATAATTTTTAATTCCATTAAAACAAATTTATTTGAAACTTAGTATTCAACTAACAATACACACCTATACATTGTAAAATCAATACATTCATTAGTTCGCTCTAATTCTAAAATATTAAAAGACTGATTATCATTTGCCAAGAAGAGGTAATACGTTTATACATTTTAATGATGTCATAAACATACATTTTTTTTCAAATAATATTTAAAATGATAACTTTAAGATTCATAATGGTACAGTTTTTATAATGGAATACTTAGATGCAATAATGTTCAGTTCTAATCATGAAAAGTAACAAAAAAAAATTGTATAATACTGCACAATATTGAAACAGTTTATTTATAAATAATTATAGTTTGGGGCATAGCATAGCGCAGTAAATGCACCTTATCATAATCGTCTAGTTAAATAATATTTGGCTGTATCTCTTTTATCATAAAAAAAAACATGATTATATAGATCATTGACTTTAACAATTTCGTGATTTTTGCGAATTATTGACTTATACTTTAGTATTCATAGCTTTGAATTATAAATCACAACTATTAGAAATAATTAATTTTGAACTAAATTATACCTCAGCAAATCGTGTTGTAGACGAATCAATGCTTCACAATTTACAATCCGTGTGGGCTTTAGTCTTATAATATATTATGCTCGTGACCCATTTTAGTTATTATTTATAATTGAAGATCTATGTTTCAAAAAATAAATAAATAAAAAAGGTAGGCAAATGGATACCACTTTGTTGTATATTAGGTATCAAGTGGATCTTTATTATGGATGTGTTAAATTTGAATTCAATGACATCATTGTATACGAAAAACGATTTTAAAAGAAAATAGTTTAGCCTATATAATATAACTAAGTATATATATATATATATATATATATATGTATATACTTTATAGATATTAAAGCTATTTAGCTTACTTTACATATTTCGATAGGCTTGTATACTTTTTCTTGAATAATTTAGTATTTTATTATTATAATAATATACATTTATACTATAATACAATGATTAATATTTAAAAACAACAAAATAATTAACAACGTTTTAAAATAACTTATATTTTTCTAGATTTTTAAGAATTTTATCAAATTTTTAAATTTAAATGGTAATAAAAAAATATTGGTAACATAAATTGTTGATAATTCTTAATTTGGAAATACGTAAGCTATTTATTAAGAAATTTATACTCAATTTCCACGAATTTTACCATTTCATGATTTTTTTATTGAAATTAATTAATAAGAAAAAAACATATCGAATATTATCTTTAAATGCTTGTAAAAGTCAAAATATTTTGTAAATTATACCATATATAGAAATCAATAATTTAAATACTTGGTTAAAATTAAAATTTTTTTATACATTAGTTTTTAATTTAAAAACTAATGCATAAAAAAAAATCAATAAATCCAACATTTTAGCATTTTATGATTTTTTTATCCGATTATAAAAAGAACAATCTATTTAATAAAATATTTTGTATTTAAAAAAGAATCAGTTTTTAGTTAGTTTAGTATGTTATGATGTTTATTGTATTAATTTCATCATATATTCAGGGTATTTTTTTATACATGTGAACTTTAGGAATTTCC
The DNA here is from genome assembly GCF_002803265.2 of Melanaphis sacchari. NCBI lineage: Eukaryota > Metazoa > Arthropoda > Insecta > Hemiptera > Aphididae > Melanaphis > Melanaphis sacchari. Next base: position 1,138,874 of record NW_020271599.1, on the reverse strand, counting down.
ATCAATAACATATAGAATATGTACAATTAATCAGGGTAAATACGGGATTTTATTAAAAAAAAATATTCAATTATTATTGTTTTGTTTTCCATCATCTGTGATATAGATTTATTATTTGACTCTCGCGAATTTAATAAAAATGAAAAACATAACAAAATGTGTGCATAAATGTAGATGTATTAATTTGAAATAATAACAAACATTCACGTTTAAGACGTTATTAATGTCCGTATAATAATATATAAGTTTCATATAATATTAGAATTGTTTATTGTTTTGTATTAAAAATATGATAACGTCGACTTCGGTTCAAACACTGATTTACAGCCAAATATCTTAGTCAGTCGTGCAAAATATTGTGCAATTTTCACCGGGGTAAAAGATTGGATAGCATAATCATAACGATAATAATAATACATTTTTGGTATAATATATGTTAAAACTTTAGAAATCGTAAAACACAATTTAAAATAATATATGTTATCAAGAAAAGTTACATGTATTATCATGAACTACTGGGGTCTGGGGTGGATGGATGCCAGAAGAACTATAGAGCACTAATAATAATATATTTTAATTATTGCGTATATAATAATATGCACGCACGGAACAACATTATTTATAATTCCGCAAACGACCGCAGTTTGTACGATAATGTTTTCCGAAATTCGACTGTTTGACAAATGAGAAGAGTTTTATTATAATATATTATTGTAATACTTTATCATACATATTATCCTTTTGTTATTTCATGGTATTATGATTTTTATCTATTATTATTAAATACGTATGATGTAAATAACATCTGCTTGGTATTACATAGGTATATTATATGATCGACAGCTTGCCAAACATCTTATTTTGTTTTTTTTTTTCAATCCTAATAATTAAAATAATATCAAGTTATATGATCAGAAAGAATATTCATTGGTATTACTCAGCAGTAAAAAAAAATATTTATGTAATATATTATTTACAAAGTTGAAAATAACAATTAATAAAATTATTTAATAATAATAAAAACAAATTTTACTTGAATTCCATTGTATGTATGTTTATCATATTATGCATGTATATTTTAGGTAAATGTGGTCCTATCCGAGCAATGTGAAATTGTGAACCAGGATTTTTTTTTTTAAGCGACTAATATTATTATTTTTTTTTTAAACGATAATTATTGATTTTATTTGTAAATTATGAATATTTTTATGAAATAATAAAAAAAAATTAACGAATATTATTATTTGTTTATAAATAGGTAATAATAAAATAAAAATGTATAAGTTGGTTAAAAAAATAAATTCGTGGCTTAAATTTCCACTTACTTTCAGCCGTACTATCAGTAGCCGTATGGTAGGCATCTCATAAATTCAAGCCAAGAATACATGGCGACTTCTCTACGTCGTTTCAATGACGGAATTGGACCATCGATTGGGCTTGGGTTAGCTCTAGGTTAGATTTTGAATCGAAGTCAGCTAAAAAATTAAAACCAGCAAACTTTGGGCGTTTCAATACGCTGGTTGTAGTAGGTACTCGCATCTTTCGCGTCTCTTGAGTCTTGACTATATAGCTTTCATAAGTATTTGGTCGTAGATATCAGTCATTAAAATCCTGGAATATTTGTTTTCTAAACCTCGACTCGACAAGGTTATATATTGTAGCAAAACTTAAAACTATTGAAAATCTCGATAAAACTTTGATGATGATAATAAAAATATACTATTTTTAATCAATAAGACTATCTGAGAATAAGGGTCATAGCATATAATAGCACAGTGATTAAATAAGGATAATCTCTGTCAAATGAACAACTTTTAACCGCAAACATAATTAGCGTGATAATTGAATCAGATTGAATTAAGTCTTACAGAACATCATAAGATTGTACTATACAATTTAATAAAAAATCACACATTTCCAGTTACAGAATCTAATTTTCCTCGAAAAAACCACATCTTGGAGACATAACAAGCCCAGAATGAGCTCTCGACTTCCGAGAAATATCAACAATATTTATTTTTGAGTCAGGTGTGCCGTGTGGTGTTGGTGTGGAGATGTAAAAAAGCTGTGTTTGCTGGATATTTGAACGGTTTCTTCTAATATCTACAATTTCAATCCTGCGCGGTAAGTAAAGCTTTAAAAGTCGGTTATTATTCCATTCAGAGTCGGTCATTAAACTCATCAGCTCATACATAAAAAAATAATATATATACTTATCAGTTATTTCTCGTATAATTATTAACGAACAACCACATTATGATCCATATGAAGTTAGTTCTTCCTGACACTTCTTATAGTTTATTTTCATATTTTGTCAGCTGTAAAAAACACAAATATGAACCACTGTTATTTATAAGATTAGCTTTACCTTAATTGTGCGCGTTCTACATTTTTTTATATCCTCTTGCGTAAAATTTGCATCCACTAAATATTCTGATAACTTCGGCCGTCACTCTTCTTTTAAAATTATCATTTATTGTTAAGGTTTTATCATAATGCTAATATCAAAACGTAAATTAAATATGCATCTAACAGGTTTTCGATCAGATATTGCTCAAAACACGGTCGAAAAAGCGATCCTTTTTTCCGTATACGAAGTGCATATAAAAACCCAAGGCGCCGACCGTGTACCAACACTCACGGATAAAAGATATAAATAAAGAGGAGAATCCGTATATAAGTATCTATCTATGATAATAAATAATAATATAATGCATGCACAAATACATATATACTTTCGATGGGTACCGAAGTAAAATCGAATATCGTTCAGATCGTGTAAAAACGGTAAAGTTGCTGTTATTATTATTTATCGGCAACTACGGTATAGTATATTTTATTCTTCATCTTGGTACATAATATTAAAATAATGAAATAGCCTTCTCGGAAAAAAATTGAACTGCCTTCAGTATGAAAATAATGCCCAGCCAAGCGATAATCTCACAAAATTTAATGTACCTACGTTTTATGGTCTAGGAACAATTATTAAAAGTATTTATGAATGCGCCTGTATTGAACGCAAGCAAATGAGATTATATATTGAAATTACAATTAATCGAGATGAGTATTATATGTCTAACTATTATGGTCAGTGACAACCATACTGTAATTATTCTTTCATTTAAATGTTATAACTTTAAAATGTATAATGTGTGTAAACATAAGAGGTATTTGGGATAAAAAGAGTTAAGACACTATAATTTGCGGTAATAAGTTATGAAATTTTAAGGACGATACTTTGCCATGGGTAAAAGGATAAAGATTTGTATAAATTCGTTAATTTATTAAAAAAGTTCTGTTGATTTTGTCACTGAGCTTTCTGAAGATAGATAGATATTTTTTAGCTCGAAAGTTTACATGATTTTCATGGTGCTATTAACATTTTTATTGTATTGTGAACACTAAGAACTTTTCAGTGATATAAGAAATATGGTAACCCGTTTAAATAGAATGATTTGAAACGTATTAAAACGCGTTAGTTGTAAGTCTAAATATTTTTGATCGAAATACTTGCATATCAAGGTATTTTATTAGAGCTCAATTTGTAAAAATTATTTTTAATTTTAGTATTTCAAACTACAACAAAGTCATCGTGATGAAAATATATATCTAATAATAACTGATAACGATACACCAACCATTTTAATTTTTCTAGTACAAAGCACAGTGTGTATCTAATGATCGGAAACAACGAATATTGTTATATGAAATATAAATCATACAATATTAGTATATATAATAAAACCTAAATAGTCGTTAACGAATTTGATGGTTTGCGATAATTGAGAAACTGCAACGAGTTTGCATACACAACATCATCGTTTAGACTAGGTTTTGGATTTTTTTTTTTTTTAAACATTTTATTGTAATTCTATTTTAAATGTACCTCATACGATATCGATCTCCCTAAACATTGAAAACAAAACAATTAAAAAGCTCAACACGAGATCGCTACGATGAAAAAAAACAAATTACATTTTTCCAACGACAACGCGTTATGGCATTACGATTCTGAAATTCAACTACGAAATCGATACCCGAGGTATCGTACAATCTCCACGTTGTAGGTACACGCTTCGTGAAATCGGTACATTGGCACGTCGATTCGGCTTCCAGAAGTTTCCTAATCGAAACAACGGCACAGACGTAACGACTGCGATGTCGTTCAAATAGAGCATAAAAAATAAACATTACTATCCTGAGTCATGTTTTCATTGTGTGTGTATACGGCTAGATGTGAATACGTGACACAGTTTTTGTGAGTATATAATAATAGTATAGTTCATACGGTCCGCATCAGCAACTTATCGGTGTGACGTCTCGCTAGATTACTCGTGCGACAACGACAGTAGGTGCATAATAACAATAGAAATAACGACAATATTCAGTTTGCAAAAAAAATCCAATACGCCTATTTTTAGGTAGGCGAGAGAGGGACGTAGTCGATGTTGCTTGCCGAAAAAATAACGAATAATAAAACAAATAAAAAAAAACCTCCATATTCGCGTCGCACGCCGTCAAAATAATACGAGTAAAATCATCGGAAATAAGCTCGCTATAGGTAGGTACCTACACTCTGTGGAAATAACGTCAGATAAACGTGGATAATAATATTATTACGCGTATTATTGGTATTGGATAGTCGTCCTTTAGACGTTAAACCTTTGTGAAAAAAAAAAAAATAAAAAATAATAATCAACGGACGATTCGACCTGCGAGTAAACAAGTCGTCTTATGATATGACTAATGTATATACGTAATATAGTCTTATAATAATAAGCAATATAAGCTTGACTTACGTTTTATTAGTTTAAAAACTTAAATAACATTTCAACGTTTATTAACATTAGTATTATGAGTTTCCTACCAAATTACTTGAAAAAAATAATATCATTATTTAGAATTAAATTAAATTATATTATTTAAGTTAAATATTTTTGCCTCCCTTCGTCTTTTCTATTTAGTCTTATGACCTGCATTCCTTATTAATAATGATATTATGAGTATTCAACAATATACTATTTAAAAGTATTTCATTTCAAATCGTTGGTTCTTGAAAAACGCACAAATGTACTACATTATTATAGACCCATGTCTGTAATATTCTCGTCACGTCTGTTGTAAAGTATAATTTATGCATAAATACTCGCACACTATTTTCGCGACTGAATACTGTTGTTGTTGTTGTTGTTATATGATCTCTTCGCGCTACGATCCGAAAATGACGTACCTACCAACGTACTAGAGGCTTGTAACTATTAGATCATTTAAATCCCTCACCCTCATAAAATCGTGATTTTTACTCGCGATCTAATCGGACTTAGGAGAGAAGCCTTTTACATTAAACAATCGCTACATACCGAAACGATTTGACCAAATACTCTGTGGCCATTGCGGCGGTACCGCGAGCGCGTAATCGGCGTAATAACGCAACGTAATTTTATACGAATATTATGCAATCATATAATATGCACAGGCACTACACCGACGAAGGTGATTAAGACATTGTTATCCCGGAGGTTCGGCTCGTTCACCCGGTCCGATCGTATTATATACGCCCCGCGCTTTAAAACGAGTATTAACAAGATATTGTTATAAGTTATAACGTTTTAACAGCCATATAATATCCGAGGCGTTTGTCTGGAAGAGGAAGAAGAACCACGCGAAATGATTTAGCGCCCCGCTAACCCTCCTGCCTACTCGTAAATCTATCTTTCGCAAACAATATTATATCATGATATAATAATATTATCCGATGACGGTTCCCGTCATCCTGCACATTATGTATATATATATATATTGTAACGTTACATGCGTCACGAGCGTTTCGTGTAAAGTTGATTTTTCCGAGCTGTACATGCTGTATGATACCGTTCAATGTTGTTGCGAAGACGTTTCAATTTCGATGACGACAAGATAGGCTGTACACAGTGATCGATAAATTGTGAAGCACACACTTATACTCGCACACATTATATTATGTTATAAGTTGTAGCGATACGCGTATAATACACATGTCTCGAAGACATTAAATATTAATGACGTTGAAAAGAGATCGTTGTCTGGAAAAAAAAATAAGAGTACACGTCACTTTTAAACCGATAATAGCTCTGCTCCGCCGCACTGAATTTAAAAACGTTTCAATTTCACTCGAGGGCCACGTGCTCGTTCGATCGCTCCGGCGTTGTATCGACATCGTTGTTTAGCGTTTGTCGCCGTCGTAAAGCCGGGTATTTGAGACGCTACATGGCCCGGTCCTTGTCAGTTTTTTAATTTTTGAAATTACATCGGTTTAGTAACGGTCTCATCTAAAATTAAACGTCAGAAGAACTAGGAAGTACGAACACCGTGAATTATCATTATCATTATTATTATTATTTTTCCTCGTAACGACCGCAACTATGTTATTGATTGCTGTTAATACATTGTAGTAATATTGTACGTATTTTACTGTTATTATTTTTTTTTTTTTTTTTAGTTGACCCGCGGCTACTAAGGCCATTGGGTTTTTTTAAGTAAGGTTGGTTCGGTAGGTTGTATTTTTTACGATTGATACGGTTGATAGCAAACACGTGTATTTGTGGCAAGGTTTTTAATCACTATGATCCCGAATGGTCACCCATCCGAGAGCTAGTAGCTGTGGCCGTTACTTACTCCCAGTGGCATTCCGCAACTGGAAGCAGCCAACGCGCCACGCCAAGCCCACTGTTATTATTATAATAATTTAAATTAAACTATTGCATAATATTGTTAAAATAACCATGACATTATTTATATACGCTAATAGTACACTCGCTTTGGCTATCGTTGAGTATTATAATTTACATTATATTAAGTTATGCATTGTTCACTATACGGTACACAGTTTAGTAAATTTTATGTATTGAACATTATGAATATTAATAAATTGCATGTCGCATATTAACGGTTGATATTAATATTATTTTTGGACTTACTACTGTCGTCGTTCGTTAATCTTAATAACATGTTTTATAATAAATATATAGGCATTAGTCATATCATAAAATAAACATCGCCTATTCCAATAATCCTTATATTTTATTTCGAATTGGTACAAGTAATATGATAATAGTAGTAGTATAATAATCAATCATTATTCATTAATAGAAGAATTGTTTTTACATTTTATTTTTTTTATATTTTAATCAATTTTACATTAGCTGTATGTTGTGACATAAATCTGTACCAAGTACTCACTATCTACTATCTAATAGCAGTAAAATGTGTCCAGTTTTACCTATCATGATTCTGATGAGAATGTTTTTTTTTTTTTTTTTTAATTAATATGTCAGTCATGACTAATATAATTTTTTTTTAAGGTTCGATCTTAGTCTTTTTTAACAGTTTAAAAATAAATCAGTCTAGTAACAATCCAGTTAAATTATTTTAACGATAGTTCTGTTCAATCCTGGTCATAATTAAAATGAACTTGTCCGATCAGGTCCATGAAAATATGAACCTTGAAAATCTCTAGTGAGTATTTACTTAATATTCTATAAACCGAGTTCTTCAAATTTATTTTAATGCATAAGGTGTGCATTGATATAAATATAGTAGATACACATCCGACGAATATTCATATCTCACCCACTTCGTTAAATTTCTAACATTATTACTATTATGCATCAATGAAATTATGGAAATATTTTGTATGTAAATAAAAATATAATTAAATATATAATATATTATACACGTATACATACTCTGATATACCTAGTTTTAAAGTTATAATTAGTTATTAGTAAAGAATGAAGATTATGAATATCAAACATTATTGGCGAACGAATTATCAATGTCGTTGGATATTGTTCAAGGATTACATTCTTAATGGTAATAATTTCGGTTATTAATTATCAATTGGGAATACATTACTATTTATGTACTTTGGAGTCAAATAATAGTATCACTGTCCACTGATCACTTTTTATACTTTGTGTAAATATATCACAGTATTGAGTGTTTGTAAATATGCATTTTAATAGCAACTACTCGTAATAAATAGTAAATACCCTTATTAATGATAATAATAATAACTAATAGCAATACTCTGGTTTTTGATTTTAAATAATAATAATTATCAAAGAATATTAAATAGCAAATAAAAAATATAAAACAAAAAATATTTTTTCATTTTGTATTTAAAATGTGTGATGATGTCATGAGTTATAAATTTATGAGGTTATTTAGTTTTGTTCAAATTGTTTTTCATATATGTATAAAGCGACTTCTATATTGTATAATTTTTATCTTTGTTTCGCACAATAAACATAGTTTTAGAAATGTTCTATCACAAAGTAAATATAAAGCTATAAATTTTTTTTTCTCGTAAATTAAATATTTCATAAAAATATATTTTAAAACCCTAATTATTATGGCGAAGTAACATTGTCATTTATAAATTATGTCGTCAGAAGGTTTTAAATAATACCATACGAATTTACATAATACAAATATTTTAAAACAAATGCTTATTCAACTAAACGAAATTAACAAAAAGCCATTATGAAATAGTTTAAATTCTAATTTAAAATATATCTAAAAAATCAAAAAAATCATGCTCTTAGTAATAATGAAAATAAATTTCATAGCTCTGTAAGAAGCACTACATGTCTACGTATAATACAATGTTTGTGAGTTTTGGAATTGAAAAATATGACAGTTAAACGCACAAACTATAAACGAAAAGTCGCTTTGACTTATTTAAGTGTTTACTTCTGTAAATTATAGAAACATCACAGAAAAAAGCCTATTGGAAATTTTCATTTGTACGTAGTGACCGTCGGATACAGCTATTATTACGACAAAAGGGAAAATTTGTCTGGCAACGGTTGGTGAGCGAGTAGTAGTGTAACAGGCTTGGTTAATGGATGAGGGTGTAAGGTTAGTTTTGGTATTGAGGATGAATCGATAGTGTAGGCATGAGATATACAGCTGCACAGGCAGCAGTGGTGGCACAGACGGATCCAATCAAATCGTCATCGTCACCGTGACGTCTTCTTGTCGTCATCAACCTCCCATACACTAATTGGTTTACCGCTGTTATAAATCATAAATTGCTCTGAGTTGCTCTCCACTAAATTCTTCTTCTAATACAACACCCTAACCGACTCGTCTACCATCACCTACTCAACTTGATTCTGTAAAGCAAAATTTTCCTGAAATCCGGATAACACAAAAATTTGTATTTACTATAATCACTATATGACCAGAGGTTTTTAAGTAGGGGGAGCACAGAGGTAAGTCAGTTCTTCTGAAAAAAAAATATCTTCTTAATAATGATGATTTGTTTTCGAAGTCTTAAAATTTTTAGATTTACTTATTTATTAATTATAATAGTATACTTTTTTTTTTTTTTTTAGTTTATATAAAAAAAATATTCATAAAGGAAAATATTTTGAAATAGTTTCGATGGACGTCCCCTTCACTCTAGCCTCCAAACCTTGTACAAAAAAAGTTATCAAATTTACTTATTGTTTTATTATATTACAGATTGTAAATACATATTTATTTAAAAATAAAAAAAAAATAAAATATAGTATTAGGTTTAATTATACTGATACTATTAATAAAAAAAGTAAATGATTTTTCCAGTGAAACGAGAAAATATGTTCAGTTCCTCAAAGTAATGAATAAATTGTTTTATACTATTCTAGCGATTTATCCCCTTATGTTCAAAACTGAAAGTAATGTGGACGCTTCGTTCCCTCATGCTTCTACGTCTAGTACTCTATGTGACTTATTTACTCATTGAATTATTCTGTGTAAACAGATTGCAGATATATTTTATAAGTAAAAAAAAACTCGGTTTATTGTATAAGACAACATTGCGTGATTCGCTAAAATAAAATACAAACCCTAGCACTCTTTTTCATTTAGTTCCACTTTGGGCCCTGATTCGTTCGATCTAAATAACATAACCTTACAATAACACATCGACATAATATTATTCTTACGTAATGTATTATATGGATAGCATGTACACACCGTAGTATTCACTCATTCACGAAGAAATCCAGAGTATTTCAATCACACATCGATTGCAAACACATATTTTAACGAGCACAGCTGTTATTCATGAACACATTATAATATAACACATTAATACAATAAAGTAAATATTATTACTACGCACGAGTGCGACCCGCTAAATTGGCGTTTTTGTGTAAACGTTTTGAATTTTCCATTTAACTGAAAATCCAAATTTGGACAGGAGAGGTGTCAATATTCGGGTTACACACATGTCAAATATCTTGGGTCGTTATCGATACACCTTAAACATCAGCTGTAATTCGATCGATCTGAAACGCGACACGATGTCGTTTATACAGAAGAAATCTAGACGAGGTCATCTACTTCAAGACCATGCAAAGAGTATGATATTACATAAAACGCAACATGATCGGAAAAATTCGCTTAAGTGTGTTTACATATGTCGGTTATGTTTTTGTCTTCGGCGTTATAGACGTTAGAACGACGATCAAAATAATTGACGTATGAACTCTTTTAAGTGCTTGTACAACAATAATATAATCTTCCGTCCCGAACACAAAAAGTAATTTATTCCGTTGTGTATCGTGTTATTATGTAGGTATTGAATGAAAATGAGAAATAATTCATTGTTTGCCATTCAAAATAATACGTTTTATAATAAGTAGTATACATTTAGTTTATATGGTATACTATAATACATTAACAAAAACTAAAAATTTTTCTTCAAAAGATTAATATTAAGATAAGCTGTAATATTTGGGAAAACTTATTCGAACAATCTGTACATATTATTTGTTTTACAAACAATCAAAGTTTGATTAAAAAATATGAGACCCAATAAAATCTCATAAATTTTCCAGTAAAACCAATGCATAAAATATTACAGTAATTTGAACATTAATACTTTCTATGACTTTAATTGCATTTATTTATAATCTTAAGTACGTTTTGTTTTATTATTTCATTAAATTTAAACTTCAAACATTTATAAAAAATGTACTTGGCTATACGCAAACTTTTTTTCAAAATTTCAGTAACAAAAAAAATTACGAAAAACCTTATATTCATTTCTCAAGCTTTAGCTATACAATTTAATAAAATATATAAATGTTTTGCTATGAAATAATTTTATGAATTTTCGCCGCTTTATGGCGATTTTTTTTTTCCATTAATATTCTCGTTTTTTTTAAAGTATTTTAACTTAAATGGTTCTCGATTCTTTAAAAAAGACCAGGAATATTTTACCTTTGATCTTCCTCTTCTACAAGTACTAATTAGATCCAATTTTTTCACCAGAAACCACTTTCAAATTTTAAGATTGAAGCATTTTTATAGGTTAAAAATATAACGGTTAATACAATAAAACAAATACATACGAGTTTCGCTTTGAATCAAAAACTTAGTTTTAATATTATGATTTATGATGAATATGCTTATAAAATATTGTAATGGAAAAAGTTTCATTAGTACTACATCAGATCTTTGACGTTGGGTTGCATCATTTGATAACCTACTATGTATTATTCTATCAGTAAATAAGGTTCAAGCACACTATCAATATTTCTTGATGGCTTTGTGGGTTGTGGCATATCACCATAAGCTACAGGTAACGCGATATTATTATTAAGTTGGAAACTACATTATGTTAAATTGGAACTGATAGCGACGTAAGGCATATATTCCACTAATATGTATAGATTCTAGCTATATTACATAATTACATAGTATACAATAGGTATTAAATGTATATAAATACAAAAACATTTTTAAGTAAAAAGAAAAATGGACATATTAATACGAATATTATACAATGGAATATTTTATATTTTTTTGATAAACATAACTATGGAAGTTATTATAGTATAGCCGCTAACCAGTAAGTTTGTGATGAATTAAAATTAAAATTAATGATGTACAAAATACATTAAATTGAATAACTTCGGTCGAAATACTATTATTATTATATATTTTGTCATTAAAAATGCCAAATAGTTCAGTCTCAAAATGAAATTGGTAAAAATGCAAATCCTTACTAAATAGAAATACTTTGACTTACAAAAAATATATTTCAGTATTTGTAATAAAAAATAACGGTCTTGACGACGTTATCGTTTATTAATATTTATTAAAATATTATTAATGTTTAATACATTTAGTTATAAATATTTATAATATATATTGAACACGCATAAATTATAGTATATAATTAACATACATTGGTTTATTATATGTTTATATTTAATTCTCTATTAATAAAACACAATATTTTATTCGCCAAAATAATATGAAAAAATACGTTTTATAATTAATTATTATCTAATTTATAAACTAATAACAAATTATTTTGAAATGTAAAATAAACTAACATTTGTTTTTCCTATTTATTGGTGAATATATTCGTTCAAAACAGCATTTCTTACATTAAATTATTGAATCTGAATACCGTTCTAAACTTTCTGATGATCATTTAAAGCAATTACATCGTTTAGCAATCAGTGACTATTCACCATATTATGATCACATATCAAGGATATGCAATTTAAAATTTCCAAATCAACAAAATAACGTGTGTTAATTATTTAATTTTACTATAGATTTTAGAAATTAATTGTAAAATAAAAAGTGTACAAATAATTTGAATTAGTAAATTATCAATTATTTAATAATGTACAATATTTTAATCACTATACTTTTTACATTAAATTAGTTTAAAAATAAATAATTATAGTATTAATTTGATTTCTTAAAGTGCATATTTAATACTCGCTGTAGCTTAAAATATAATTTATTTCGAAAATAACAAATTATACTTATCTGAACGATTTTACATAGTACTCGTATGATAATACTTTTATAATCAACTTATAATAGGTATCCATATAAATATATGCCATTATAAATTACTATGTACAGAAACATATCTGATTAGAGAATTTAATAGTTTATAGACACAAATTAGGCAGTTTTGCTTACAATGGACTTCAATAAATTTAGATAATTTACAATTATTTGTATTACCTAAAATCGATGAAAAAATTAAATTAAATGTAAAAACATAAAATTTTAGGAACAAAAAAAAACAAAACAAAATTAAATCAAATTTAACTTATAAGAAACTTCAGAAACTATATTTTCTCTTTGATTTTGGCTACTTATTATTTGATCAGTTATTACTTTATGTTTCTACAGTGAACTTTTATTTTGGATTAGTTAGTATTTGGTCTTCACATATTTTATCATTTATATCTTTTTCCTTCAAACTTTGGAGGTTAGTAGTTTGTCTTTAAAAACTATATTTTCTAGAATATTTAAATTTGAAAGTTGCTTGTTTATTTCTTTTGAAAATAATTATTAAAGCCATGTTGAGAGATACTCAATTACTAAAATGAATAAAATATTAAAACTTTATGGTATGACTTATATATTAGGGATGATGTTCAATACCATAATTTACAATTTTTAAATATTATTTTACAAATATTGAATAAAAATAAGTAAATTAAATAATATAAACTATAAGTTAGCGAATAAATAATTCTTGACTCTTGTTTCGCTACAATTAGTACCTGTAAACATTAATTATTATTCATTAATTAACTTAATGGATAAGAAAAACTTCATTGACTACAAGCAAATTATTATTTTTGTCATATTGAGAGATGTTTGATTCCAATTATAAATTTACGTAAGTACAAACTGCAGTATTTTATTAGTTATTTAGGAATTTCAATTTACTTTGCTTTTAACACAACACATATACTACCGAGTACCAACATTTATGTGCGAGTATTTTATTAATTATTATTATTAGCTACTAAGAATCAATAAAATGTTTAGCAAAAAAAAAACTTATTTAGTCATTCGTATGGTTGAGATTATTACAGAATGCATAGTGTTATTTCTTTTAAAGAGCTTTGTGTATAATTGAATTTTCAATGTTGTGACAGTTTTTAATTATTTTTTTTCACACGTTTACAAAACTACGTGACGCAAGAAATTTGTTAGTACTTAATGTGTGTATTAAGTATGGCTGTTAAGTGGTGAGTTATCACTGTTTTGATAGAAATTTACAATAATAAAATCAACATTTTCTCATTGCCAACGCTCATACATAACTGTATAATAATACATATAAGATTTCATATTAAATAATGATAGTGGTTACAAAAATAAATTGATAGACTGCAGCCAGTCGGCTTATTGATCAAAATGCAATAGGATTATAATTTAAAGCACTTAAATAAATAATAATATAAATTTCTATAGTTGAGTGGTCCAGACAGACTTTTCCGCCTTTCCAATAGGGTCAATCCTCCCTTATACTATAATAGATGAACATTAATTGTATTATCTAAAAATTAAAAAACATATAATACAAATATTAAAACGATTGTTCTCATGATAATTATATGAACGATATTTATATTCGTTCAATCGTATAACAATTAATAGAAAAATATTCCTTAACGTCTAGAACATTGTATCATATATGAACAATTAAATTCTAGATTTAATAATCATAAATATACGACAAGGCGCACTGTTTACGTGTGTGTTCGTCAAATAAACAAATAATTTAAGGAGACAAAATTTTACCACTGTTCAAAAATACACAAGTTAGAGTCTACGCGTCAAACAAGATTTGATATAAAAACGAAGAGTAATACACTAGACTGCAGGGCAAAATGTCATATGTTTTTGGAAAAAGTTTAGAACTCAATACGTCTTTCCGAAAAGCTAAAAAAGTTTAAAACCCTAACACGCTTTACAAATGTAATCGAAAGTTGAAACTCACAATAATACGCACAGATTGATCGATAACACTACAACTGTGTACTCTTGATAATATGGATTAAATATTGTCAACGACATACATTTTTGTTCACTTGCATGTGGCGATTCATATAAAGTAGGCACCGCTTCATTCAGAAAATACTAGAGTTGACAAGTAAATTTAATGTACCTACGACAAAACTATAAGAAATTAATTCTAAACCTATCCACTTCAAAAATATATAAATATATATACAGTTGAACCTCGATAGTCCGAACGAATTCAGATAGAGCATCGTCTGAATTATTATCGATTCGTTCGGATTACGTAAGGTTTTTCAAGATTACCTACTCAAATGAGTAATGACTAAGATTTTTATTTTTAATTCCATAAACTTTATATTTATTGTACTTAAAAGTACAAAAATAATAAATAACTTTAAAAAATAAATTTAAAAAAAAAAAAAGTGACTATAATAATAGAACTTAGTATAGAAGTCAGTATTTTTTTTCTAAACAATACTTTTAATTTTCAAAAAACTACAATTATTAATGTATTTACGAACAATTGGACTTATGCCGCCCGGATTACCGCATTCACCGAATTATCGAAGCTCTGCTGTATATATAGTTTAGATAAAATTAAAAGATGATATTACTTTAAAAGTGAGGATGAAAGTTTTAAAACCGAATTTTTTTTTTTATATATGTTAAGAAACTACATTTTACAATAACTAATAAGTTAATAAAAATTGCATTAATCGTTACAAATTCTCAGCCCAAGTATTAAGTTCACGGTCGTGGGCAACAGCTGTTATATAGTCGACCAATCGATTATAGAACAGAAGAATGAGGAACATAATTGAAGTGAAAACATTTAATTATCCGTTTGTTTATTATGTGATATATAATTGGAAGTTTGGTACATGTCATTATCGTATGTATATACCTATCAAACGACCGATGTCATCGAGAAATATTATCAGTAACTACTTAAAAAAGTTAATCAATAAAAGTACTCTATTGTCTTTAAATTACGTATTATTATTATTATTAAGTATGAAAGCGGAAGAGTGAGCTAGGTATTTCTGATGCAATAGCCAATAATTGACCGATAATAAATTACATATCGAACGGAAAACCCAATAACTCTGTCGACGAATTTCGATAAGATAATAAATCAATGTCTGGACGGAAAAATACCAACAGTTTACAGTACACAAAAACCACTCATAGCCAACTAGAAAGGAATTATAACCTTAAACATGTACCACGCATTATATAAAAAGAAACCGTTTGACTGGAATATGTCCAAACTAAAGCGGAGAAAATAATTCAATTATTTAATACTGAAATAAAAACAACATCAAAACCACCGTAGATCAAAAATCGGAAATACGGTCAAGCAATATTATTAAACCATAAAATGACTTTATACGGTTACATGGATAACTCACAAATATTCACTATGTCCTTAATGAGAATTTTCAGCTGCTCATGCAATGTACAAATCACTTGTGTTAACTATAGCGATCAACTAGTAAGTTAAATAATGCAAAGTGTAATATTTGAAGGTAGATATCTATAACATGTAGCGTGTTTACAAGGTAGGTTTGTGCTGTATTATAGTTAGATTGTGTTACGTTCAAAACATTAATTATCATTTAAGCCACAAGTGTGTTCGAATTTCATTAGAGACTTTGATTAAACTTGAAAGTTCTCGTTTGTGATATGCTCTTAAGACACATTGTGGTTATCAAAGTGCAAATATTGGGTGTATTATCTGTCATAAACTGTCAGGTTTCAATCTTCTGAAAATCTCGTGTGATTACAAAGTAACTACTCATTTGGTATTACGTGGTAAGAAATTACGTACTATGTTTTAAAGCAGTTTATTTATCTATGACTTTTTTGAACATTTTAGCGAAATAATTATTTAACTACAACCTAAAATTAAAAATGTACATCAAAAGAGTTAAGAAATTTTGAAGTTTTCGAAAGTTAAAAGTTGCATTTCTACAAAAGGTAAATTTCGACTTATATAAAAGCTTGTATATGTATTACTTCAATAAAAATTTAAGTAATATACAAATATTCAAAAAAAAATCATTGGAATGATCTTACTAAAGCCTGAAAAAATTACCAACTAAATGTATACACATAAAATTATTATTCTTGTTTACTATTTGTATTTAATCTATTTTGTAATTAAGTTATGTAATTGTATCGGTATGTATATCGGCATTTTTAAAATTCAAACTTTTGAATTAATTACTACATTGTTAGTATAACTATGAATAAAAACTAAAAAACTTTGACTTTAAATTTTATTAAAATAGGATACAATCCTACCTTAGAAAAATATACGTATATTATGCACCTAAGAATAAAATTGTATTGTATTGGATGAAAATTAAATATTATTTGTACTTAGATTGTACTTAATGAAATTTTATGGATTTCAATTAATATGTACTTTATCTATAAAATAGGTACTTTAAGTACTTTAAATGCTATGCATATCTAAATGTTACCAAGCACAAAAAATATAAACATTTTATAAGTAAGTAACACATTCATTTGAAACTATATTGCCATAATAATATAATGAACGTAACGATTTAAAAATAAATAATTTTGAATTTTTCTAGTTTTCATAATAGTTTAGTTAAAGTTCATAAAAATTTAAAATGAAAACATATAATACATATTAAATTTGATGAAAATAAAAATATATGTACACTTTTACTCTACAGCATCATATTATTTTAATAGTATAGCAAGTTTAATAAAAAAAATTTTTTTTTTACTTTCTTTCGTATCAACAATACGTCCAGTACAGCATAATAATACAGTGTTAAATAACTGCATTAAATTCCTTCGAGTACTGACTAAACAATTTTATTATTATCATCATTCTTATCATATTTGTTCGCACTGAAACTAAATTATAACTTTAAATTATACAACAACTTAACGCGATGCCTGTTCAAAAAAATGAATACTTTATTTTATTTTGTTTCAAAAGTTTTATAGTTTTTTTATGATATAACATTATTATGTATTATAAATCTTCATAATAGTTGTTACAATTTTGAGATGTAATAATTTTAGCATATCATAACAGCACGCATAGTTTATAACGAAGAAAACTTGAACGAAATGTTTATAATACGCTTGTCGCGGTTGTCGGGTTTCACCAACACGATAAAAGTGTGTATATATATAGAATGTAAAATAGAACGTTAAGCTTATGCCATGTGTGGTATGTAACATGAATAGTTTGACGATTCAAATGATTTTATATTTACTTATTGAAAAAGTACAATGTACAAAGTCGTGTATAGTTGCTGTCGGCGACGAAACAGTATGGTTGGTTAAACAGCTGATTTGGCGTAAAACTTATACAAAAATCTTCAGAGATTTGCCACAGCGGTTAACACACAGTAATGAGTGCGATATCGAATACACCTTTTGGCGGGATATTTATCCTCGTTTCCCGCCATTCGAACTCAACCGCCACGCCTCGCCACGCGTATTGATTTTAAGGACCCACAACGTCGGAATACCTATGAGTGTATATAAACATATATAATATATAAGTATATATATATACACCTATCTGTGCCTCGTCCCTAGATAAAATAACGCACGCTTTTCGTACAGTGAAAATAAAAACTCGCCTATTGTTATATACTTGTATGGAAACGTCATATACCTTGCGCGCGTCACGCCATCATTCTTCAAACGGCATCCAATTGGCAGCACTCAATTTTTCTCTTCTGACGCCGCGAAATTCATTTCACTCAGCTGCGGCCACCGGTAACGAGAAGACCGATGTGAATGCCACCGAAGAGCAAAACAAACGGGTGTTAATAGATATTTTTATCGTTATAATTTGTTAATGGTTTTATTTTTTTGAACGACGACATTCATTTTTCATTTTCATTTTCAAAAAAGGAACCTCAATACTTTTGGAGATATTAATTTTTACTGTTAACAGTTATTTATTTTAAGAACAAGCCTATAAAATAGATTAAAACTATTGTTTAAAATATTTAAAACAACTGCAGGTCTTGTCTTAATCAACTATTATATAAAGAAGTATTTTAAACTGTATGAACTAGAAATAAAACTCTGTTTTGATATTTTTTTTTATACATGCTTTATAATATATGGTATGAAAATTGTATAACTATACTATTTGAAATTATTAAATTAATATTTTTAGTCATTTTGTTTTTGATAAAATGTTCAAATATTATTTTACTTAAACATTTAAACTGTTGTTAATTGTATCAATAATTATGTACTTAACAAACCTATATACGTCTGTATTATTTCTATTGGCTATTTTTAATTTTTTTTTTTTTTTTTTTTTATTTAGAGCTGTAGTACAGACTACGAGTATTCAGCTTGACAATTAAGTTTTTAAATTTACAATGGTTTATTTTAATATATTTAAAAAATATATTTTCTTTTCATAACAAATAAATATTTATTATATTATGAATACAATTAAACTTATATTCTTTATCTTATTTTTATTTCTCATAAGTATGACATAAATTACATAATAATATAAACGATATTAAAATACAGTTATATCCATGACAATATTTTTAATTTGTTTCTTGTGGTCCAGTACCGGATGATATTTTTAATTATACCTATAAAATATTTTTTAGGTACATCCAGTGTTTGGTAACACTATTTAATCCACAAAGCTCAAAATTTCCCGTGGTTCGATTATTCAATTCAGCATTAAGTCTCATTAAATAATATATTCTGTATTGATAAACATGAAATGAATCCAAGCTTTTTTCTGTTTTTAATATTTATTTTAAAATTATTATCATCATTTGAGTTTTGTCATGTTCCATATAATTGTCTTGGATAGTTATTTATCATACTAAAATGTGCTCCAAATCCATGTATGATTCTGTTGTTTACGATAATATACACATGAAACGGTATAAAACTACACGTGATTGTGTGCTATTATTAAAATTGTATGAGGTAATAATCGTTTATCGATAAACTACATCTAAACTATGTAATATGCTGAAAAGAAACTAGATACTTAACAATAAATCGAAACCTATTTGACAATGGAATACGTTCTACTTTGTGGTCTGTAATATGTAATATAATATTGATATATGATATTAAAATTGTATTTTTTTTTTTTTTTAATATTTTGGAAAATAAATATTTTATTTTGATAATAAATGTTTTACTTTATATACACTTCCATCTACAGCAGCCAGACGGCAAACATATACCAACCCCGAACAGTCACCCTTCACTTATATTCCGATGCAGTATGTGTGTATGTGCGAGGACGGCGGCGTAGTCTACCCTAACAATCAATCGTATAAAGATACTTACTTCATTTAGTTGCAGCGTCTATCTCTTGCCCGGGTCACGGTGTCGGTCGAGGTCGTAACGTGGGCTAGAGCGTAGGTGAATTGTTTCATTATGTTCCCGAAGAGTCGGTCATTTTCGATAATATTATTATTATCATTGCCTACAATTTTTTCAACCGTCCTCGTATAAACCGACTCATTTCCGTTTTCATAAAGCACCACCGATGATTTATTGCGCGACACATAGCAGCAATGTACAATAACAATCATGTTGTAATCATACACTTTTGTAAAACCACGCTTGCATTGAATTGTTACAGGTAGCACGTGGGAATTTACCTACGTCCCATAATAGTAATTTAATATGTTTTTTCAAATAATTACGAGTCGTAACTTGTCCTGTTGACTATTATATGGCTGTGTACTCATAATACAGTAATTAATTGCACGCACAATAACTAGGTATATATTACGATTGAGGCGGTTCATGAGACTTATAGGTATAATATACAATAAATGCACGCAATGTAATTAACAGGTAGGTATAAAAAATATGTATAATATGTTTATTCACATATTATAATGTTTGTTCCGTAAACATCACGCCATAAATGTGTACAAGTGATAATACACAAACACATATAATATATTATATATATATATATCTTTTCGACTTGCATTGCGCCCCAAGTATGGACATTCTAAACGATGATGGGACCCTGCTTCGAGGAGAGTGAAAAACACTGAAAACAAAAATAATAAGTATTAACATGTACTGGTACCATCCCTATCGCCCCTTCTCATTCTAACCCCCCCCCCCCCCCCCGATGATGCATAGATTGTTGTTAGGTTAATATATCATTACGCGCACATATATTGTACATGACATATAGCAGTAGTAGGTCCTATACATTATGTGTATATATCCATAATATATACTCACTGGATCTGGCTAAAGTTTTTTCTTGTGCACCTAACGTTTTATTTTTTTCTAAACCAAACACATGCACACATCTATCGTGGTAACCGTAACGTTCTATAAGTATGTAGTATGTACAATGTGGTTGTTATAACCTTCATTTCTCGTTCCTCGTCATTACGTGCCGAAATGATTTGATACTTTTTTTCGAACGATTTTGTATTTTTCGAAATTTCGAATCTCTGGTTTTGGTTCAAGTTCATTATCAGCATAAACTTAAGTATGATGACGTTAGAGCCTTTTATAGAACGATTTAACGAGTTTGGTTTTTCACTGTTAAACGTTTAATTTGTTGAAATTACTAAGGAAAGTTAACGGAAGAACGATTCTATTAATGAACTGTATGTAAAGTGATAAAAACAAAAAAATAAATAACCATACGTTTTATTTAATATTTTATGAAATGTATTTTCAAGCAGAAAACAATTTATGCGTTCGACATATCGTGCACTTTGGTTTTCATACATGATTGGTATTTTCTATTGTTCGATATAATAAGGACTAAGGTGTATACGCGTTCATTATTTTACAACAATACTTCGTTCACATTATTTTGAATATTTCTATTTCTGTACCATAAAAATTATTATTATTAATATCTCAATTATTTAAACACGCTACAAACATGGACATATACTTTAATATTTTTTAAAGTGACATGCGAAAACAATAAATTATTCAATATTTTGTATATGAAATCGACTAGATAATTAAATATCAAATTATACATTTTTTATAATGTACAATCGAATCTTAATTCGTAAAATCTATAACGATGGCATAATTGTACTAAAAAATTGCATTAAAATCAATAGCAAATAAACTGATTGCAGTATCGAATTTTTTTCTCAATACAATCTATTAATAATTAAAGTATACGTTCAAGACACACAAGAGCTCAAAATTTAGTTTATGTTTAAACTGAAATAGCTAAAATAATTTAGTTATAGTTTATACGAATAAATGTGAAGTTGATTGTCTTTATTGGATACCTTTTTTTTAAAAAAAAAAGTGATAAAAACTACAGAGCACCAACATCACAATTAACTCCCAAAAAAATAAGTGCAATAAGTGCATGGTAGTGTATTAATTAGCATTATTTACTGAACTTATGCTTAGCGTAGCATCACTGTGCATTATCAGTATTTAATTAGCTTATCTTATCTCAGCTCATAATTATCCAATTAGTCTTCTACGGTCAAAAATAAATACACAAACTAAGCAAGTAGTATAGATAAGTATTCTGAAGATAATAAAAAATTCCAATTCAACTAAAAACAAATTATTTGAAAAAGATCAGTAATCATTATCAACACAAATGATTTTCCGTATTTGAAGGCTAATATATTATACTTGAAGCATTATTAACTCAGATGCATGCAATATACAATTGGACGGTGAAGAGAATACATAGACAGCCAATATCCACAATCTTACTGAACCAATAAAAATATTATTTAATTCTTCAACTATGGTGTATAATAAAAAACCTTGATTAAAATTATTTCATAAGTAAACCACTCATTAATCTTGTTCATGCTAAAATTTAAAGGAAAGTATTTACTTTGTAAAACATCTGAACTCATGTAAAAATTTAAATGAATAGTCTAAATAGATATCTAAATAAAATAAATGTGCTTAATGAACAAAACAACCAGAAATATTAAAATCATCAGGTTCAACGTGTATAATCGTTTCAAGTGATAATTCTAAGCCTTAATCCGTCAAACTATTCGTGAAGAAATAAAATCAACCATCGAAAACTTTATATTATCAATAAGAAAAGTTTTAGATGCAATCAACGAAAAACAAAAATTGATCTCCCACTTTATTTCATAATAATAGTAAGACAGTAAAATCGGAAACGTATAAACCATTTACAATAAAACATTAATTCTATTTACCAAGATTAAGGTAGGCACTCCGAAATAATCCAATGTCAACAATGTCAAGATTATGGATAACATTTATTTTAATTATAATTCACGTTGAAGTAAAAATCACGAATCAAATTATCCTTATGCACTAATCCAGGAGGAAATGTCCTACCTACATGCACTCTTTGTCAAGGTCAACATCTCGCCTACTACAGAGTTTGCCAAATGCATAAACAACTTCAAAAACAAACAAAACTTATAGTAGCTAAGCCCACACCAAAATTTTAAATCCCCCAGCAATGTAAATCTACTCATAGAAAAAGCCAGGTCGCTTTATTTAACTTTTCCACAACCAAAATAATCCTATACTCACAACTCGACCAAAATGTTCAACAATAAATTAAACCTTTCAACTTTTACAAATAAAAAAATTGACACTAGCTCATTGTTATATTGCTTTTACAGCAGAGTTCAATTTTATATTAACTTCAATAATATCTCTTCTCACAGCAATCTCACATCTGCTTGTATATAATAAAACGTTACCATTAAATATCGTTTATAGACGCCTTCTTCATCAAATTAATAATATAATAAAAAATTTTACTATAATATCAAGTATGCTTACTGTACATATAAATATAAATAAAAATATTCTATAGAATATAGATTACATATTTTATAAATTAATAATTAATAGAAAAATTTAAAAAAACTTAGTAAATAATTGTTATAATGAATCTAATTTATTAATTTATTATTTGATATATAAGCTATATAGTTTTATAATTTACCACATGAAAAATAGATTTTTCAAACTCAATTATTTTTATTATTTGACCCTAGAATAGTAAAGATATTTTAATAAACTAAATAATAAAATCTATATTCATTTTTTACATACCATATATTCTAAAAACATTAGCTCAATATTCACTTTTTACAACATACGTACACATTTTATAATGTAGTTCTACGCGAAAAGTATAAAATCAAAAATTGTACTTAGACCGTTTTTCAATAGCAAGTACTTACGATTTTATTTATCACAAAGATTAAAAAAAAAATCCAAATCGAAATCATAAAAATATTGTAAAACCATGTCAAAACCCGTCGCCCATTGATTAAGTATTAATATTGTTTTGGATATTTGGAATATTTTTTAAAATTAAATGCTCCACGGTTTTCATTAAATTTATCGAAAAGAAAATATGTTGCGTAACATAAATAATAAACAAAATGAAAATGTTGATAAAGTCTGCTGAAATTAAAAAGGAAAAACAATGTACGGTTACCTAGAAATTATTTTGCATCGTTGGATCGATAACATAAGACGAAATAAAATAATAAATATACGAGCTATAATCATAATAATATCGTACACGATGGACAAAAATTCCAAATGATTATATTATAATCTCAAGTATCCAACAGATGATATAAAAGTAAATACATAATACACATTACAAACTTATACATTTTAAATCGCTCTATTTCTTTGTATCTACATAATGTATAAAATAACATAATACTATAATAGTATGTAATAGAGATGTAAAAAAATTTAAAAAAAAATTAATAACTTTAAAAAATAGTGTAGGTACTATACAATGACATAAATGAAATTCAATTTATAGAGAGTAGTTTTTCTTTTATTATCCTAGTAAATCAAATTTTTCGTTATTTTATATTTAAGTACAACTACATTGGATAATATAAACAATTTTATTACTTATTACTTATTATTCTACAAAAGTGAGTTAATTTTATTTGTTTTTATTTCGTTAATTATTTACATTGCAAGTCATTATTTCATTAAATGTTTTTAAATGATTGATTTATAATTAAACTTAAACATAGAAGTATTGGTTTCAATTAGCTTAAAAAATTAGAAATATCCATACTATTGATTATTTAAGATATTTAAAAAAGAACCAATTGACACCCAATATAGGATCTCATTCATGAAGATTTTTATACTTGAAGGGTTAATTTGAATCCCAAAACAGCTATAAAAATAAACCTTTAGTGGATGACTTTGTATGGCCACGAGATTTATGTTGGTATCTTATTCATAATCGATTAAAAAATATAATAAAATGCATAAGTAAGCCATTAAAAACACTTGTGTAAAATCTTAACTTTTTTTTTCAGAAATATTTTGAAGTAAACCACCAAAAAAAAACCCATAGGGTCAAAAATAATAACCAGTGAGGTCTCACTAGGCGATAAACATGTTAATATAATATAGTATATTCGTATAGTCATAATTATTGCAAAAAAATATCAAGAGTGAGATATGATCGCAGTGGGTTATAGCCTATACGGAGGTGCGCATATCTTGTACATAATAAATTACGGCATATAAGAATCGTTTTCGTAGGTACGGGACACAGCTCCCTTGTACACAAATACGTTTGAGATTTTGTTAAAAATGGTGCTTGCGTACTTATTTTTATTTTTTTTTGTGGTTTTAACCATTTTTCACAAAATATATTACCTATTTACTATGTTTATAAGTGGATAATAATAATAAGAAGAAAAGTAGAGGCGTGCTAAGTATAATATTTGAAAAAAAAAATTCCTGAAAAATCATCATGCATCTATTTTTTTAAATATACGATGTTGAACATTTTTTAAAAGGTTTAAATTTATATAAGTTTAAGTATTTACTATTTATTTGTTTTATTAATATATAAAAAAAATATATTAGTAATAAAAATAAAATATTACTATGCTAATGGGTTTATAATTTAATGGATTATTGTGTTACTAGGTACATAATATTATGTCAGAATATCCCGATAAAACCATTGAAATTTTTTTTTAATTAATTAATAAGTATAAATGTCCACTAAACACAATCAATATAGTAAAATATAATAAAGCTAGATATACTCACATATTTTGTAGAGAACTATAAACAGATAATCTATCCATATGCAGTTTTCCTTTTAGATGATCTTCTCCAAAGAAGTCCGTGTGCCTATAACATTAAGATAAAGAAAAATAATATTCCCTCGGAAAAATACTCAAAAGAAATACTATTTGTGTAATATTTATACAGTTTCCGTAGACCATATAATCAAAATAAAAATAATAAATAGTTTTAAATTATAATACCCAGTATACACGTTGACTTATAAAAATGGTGACTCAGCTTCAGTAAAAAAATATTTAAATTTCATTGTTTGAATAAAATATTTTACAATTATAGCTTTGTACCTCATTAGATACACACATATAGAATACATAAGACATCAAATGATGTAAATTGTTTTAACGTGCAAATCCAATTATTTTTTCGATTACGCAAATATGTGTATTTATTAGTTCCTTCAAATTTTATTTATTATATTTAATATTTGAATCACTCTAACATAATATAGGTATTATGATGAACTGTAATACAGTGTTTTAGAATTTTTATCGAAATTAAGCGTTACTATATTTTCACCAAAGCGTATACTGTGTACTTATCCTTTTTTTCAGTAATGAATAAAACGCAAATAGTCAAAACTTTTAAAGTTCGTTTTTAACACAAAATAAATTTTTGTTATTCAGAAAAAACATTTATTTTCATTATAGTTAAAATTATCATCCACGTTATTTTTCCATCTGTTAAACTAATATCGTTATGGGAAGTTTTGCTTAGAATTTAGATACTCGACATTTAAAAATATCAAAATTCGTTACTATTATACTTAAAGATATCTAAAAATTAATATAATTGTAATCACATTTGGAACGTAGGTAAATTTTGAAAACGGTTCTATAAGTTTCACGGATGTATTGTAATATTGTCGGTGTACACTTAAACACACATTTAAAAAGAAAAATCGCTTTACATATTAAACATTGTTCTACATTAATCAATAATAATTTATATGCATAAATCATCATTACAACATGATGATTTAGTTAAGTAAGGTAAGTTTGATCCTTTGAAATAAACTCTTACAAAAGATAGACGGTGTCGTTGTTAACGTACGGAAACTATTAAATGCACCATCGTCACAATACCCTTAAATATAATTTTGTCTATATTCTAAATGAGACTATACAAAACTATAATATAATAGTCGTGACCCTGAACTGCACAGGCCCAGCTTATTTGTGAATTATTACAGTTGTTTCATTTCATGTCGTTAAAAATTGCTTCATTCTTCGTTCTTTCCTCTTATTATATTATCCTTCCCTGTCAGCTATTTAATGTGCACAAAATAATTTCACGGGAACCATCATTTCTTTCGTTTCACATCCCATTCGCTATTTATTTTTTTTTTCATTTACGCTCAAATAGCTCCAATCTATTACCTTTTTCTTCTTATTCAATTTCAAACCTTAAAGCTTTCGTGCCATCGAACCGTTTCTAAAAGTCTCTCTAGAGTTGAGTATTATGAAAATCTATGCATATATAATAATATATTATTATATTATACATTTGTTCAAATATTTCCAGTTTCAAAAACTATATAAAATATAACAGATAATACCTTTTATTTTAAAATCGATAATTGAAATTTATTAGAAAACTCGGATAAAAAAAATCGTACACAAAGATGTTTATACACATTACACATAATATTATATTTGTATGTATGTGTGTGTGTGTGTGTGTGTGTATGTGTGTAAAATATGTATATTACAAGTTATGAAGTAATATTTTATAAATATATTATATTATTTACTTTAATCTCGTCTATTGCACTTTATATATTTTTATGAATTATAAAAATATATGAGATGTTGGGAAGATATTTTGACGGTACAAACAAATCTATATCATACATAACATTTTAATTGTGATGGTGTATGCTGAAATCGTTGTTCGTGATATAAAAAAAATGTAAACATTTTAAGTTACATAAAGACTGTATTCAGATCAAGCACAATCATATTCATAATTTTACTGGTGATAAACTCAACTAAGAAAACTTTCCAAAAATTGAGACCACCCTCTATCATAGCCCATATAGTTGATATTAAACAATTATTAGTATCACTGGATGAATAGTTGGCTATACACGTCTCACCTACATAAATTAATTAAACCAAGAAGATCAACCAACATACTGTTAATGTGAAGTATCTCTTACAATAAAACATTTCACATTCCACTGCCCCATATGCAATGGAAAACAACACATCCTAAGCCTCCTCACCAACATAAAAAAAGCGCTCAATGAATTCAACGCATATGTTATTTTTAATTTTTTCAACTTCACTATATTATGAACTCATTATAAAAAATAAATAAATAAATATAATGTAAATATTAAATATTATACGTTTTATAGGTATCTTATCAACAATTCAAAAATAAATAAATAAATAAATGTAAGCCATTGTAAACTTGTTGGATAATTACATTAACAATCAAAGCTTAATTTCTAGTAATAAAAAAGAAACTTGATAAATATTTTAATCATTAAATTGTTTTAATATTATAACTTTTTTTTTAATAATTCAATATTAATAATTAAATATTATACAGACTGTGTAATACCACAATTTTCAGATTTGTATTACAGATAAACCTATAGTTAAACTAAATAAAAGAACAATATTTATTGAAACAGCAAATATCAGATGTTAAATATGAATCAACATCATATTTATTAAATATATAATCAATTTAATTATAGAACACATCATTATTGTAAAAAATAATTAAAACATTAGCGCATATATTTAATATAATAAGTTCCAATAAAAGTGATTATATTTTATATTTAATACCGTCTATACAAAACGTAATAATTACAAATGTACAATGTTCAAAACTTTTGATGTCGGAAACTATCTTGTATTATTAAATTAAGTTTAAACGATAACTTACTAATACTCAAAAAATTTAATTTTTTAATTTCTAACTTTAAATTATACTCCAGATGTATTGTTTAAAGTATTAATGTCCTTGTTGTTATTTCGTATTAAAAGCTCCCTTTTTGAAAAAAATAAAACTAAATTTACTCTAAATCGTATTTCAGATGACAATATGACATAATTGTCCATCCGCGATGTTAAAAACCACAATAGGCATTTAAATAAAATAAAATGTATAAACTGTATTAAGTGTATGTACAGACATCATTTCAGCATAGAAAACGAAATTTTCAGTGGACAAATAAATCCACTTACGTGTCAAGAAGGATTTTGGGTGTTCAGCTTCCTCCCCACCCGAAAATTTAACAAATTTAGAAAAAAAGTATTGCTTAATATTCTTATACAATAGATATAATTTTAATATAACAAATATTCATCAGGGCTCTGTATTATTTACATAATTCATTATTGATAAATCTAGTATTACTCGTTTAGTTGCATAGATACAATTGATCGAAAAATATAAAATACAGAAATATTGAAAGCGTTTAAAATAAAAATTTAACTTAGAAATAATTTAATTCAATTCTTATGCCATTGATGCATGTATAAATTTAAGAGAGTAATAACTTGTGTACTGTAATCTACTTAAAATACTGGTAAAGAAGGTTATGAAAAAACAAAAAAATGTGTACACAGCTTTTAAAAAATATAAAAATACGATATATAAATATAATGATAATGAAAGTTATCAATATCATAAATTACATAAGAATGTGAAGAATATTTTTTGTCAATAAATTATTGAAAACAAAATTTAGTGATTGAGGTTTTTAATTCTGAAAAAGCTTCGGAACATTAAATAAATGTATATTTAATAGTTGTAATAGTTATTCTTTATGTTGATTAGAAATGTCTCTTAAAGAGAAAATAACTCAGTACGTATAAATATAAATAAAGAAAGGGACGCAGATGGTAAATTTCATGAACTATTTAAATTTAAAGTGAAATCTAGAGATGAAATTAAAAAAAAAACACATTTAACTAAACGTAGTTAAAAAATACAATTTACAAGTGCTAAAATATAAAATCAATTGATAAATATTTTTCTCTAAAATTAAAAAAAAAAAAATATTAAAAATTTAGCTACTTTAACCATATCTGCGCCAACAGTAGAGAAGGCTTTTACTATTCTATTGCTTTTCAAAACATAATATTTATGGAACACAATAGGCGAAGATCAATTACCTGGGTTAGCTCTTCTATCAATTCCAAAAGAATACGTTATTTCTAATGAGATAGTGTGAAATTGACAAGGAATTATTCTATATTTGTCTATTTTCTACTAATTATTAAAAAAAAAATTATTATCTTGTGGAAATAGTGGAATAAATACATTTGAAAAACATGTTAGTAAAATATTTAACCCTTCCTCCGGAAAAAGTGTCTAGGCACGCCCCTATAAATGTTTTACCGTCATTCATAATTAATGAATGTTTACAATAGATTTTATTTAGTCCTACATCAAACACATAGTTTCCAGATACGCAACTGGCGTAGTTATTTAACCATGTAAAACAATAACAAACTTCGCTATTCTTGTTGAGATGTACAAGTCGTAACGAGTTACAAATCACTTTGCCCGTTCAACATGAGTTTGACCGCTGAAACTTTTCTCGGTAAAGTGTGGCCAAAGGCTATAGAATCGTATACCTATAATAATTATGAGAGTAGGTATAATATGAGTCACAAACATTTTGCTGTATAAAAATATAATTATATTATGAAATAGTACAATTCATGTATTAACAGTAAACACTGATAACCTCGAAAATTATTATAACATTTTTAAATGTTGAAATAGGATTTTCATTAAAAACTAACATTTATTTACAATTTTTATGAAAATATATAAAATATTTATTTTTAATTTAATATTTTATATATATTTATATGTCATAAAAGAAAAAAAAACTTAAAAAACTAGTAAAACAAATTTTTTTCTCAAAAATATAGTTACAGAATCACTTAATACTAAATTAAAAAAAAGTTTTTACGTTTTGAGATAACGAGTGATTACAATAAAGAATCATTCAGTGTAAATTTACTAATAAGCAGCTCACAATAATAATAAAATAAAGTCTCATTAACAACAGATCATTAAAATATTATCATCCAATGAATTTTTTGAGCATGTATCGTTGTATTGTTTTCATAAATACAATAAATAGAAATTTTATGGATTATATACCAAAAGTTCTCGAACGTTCCAAATGTGTCTTCGTGGCACACTATACTATTATATAAAAACTGTTTTATTAACAATAAAATTAAAACAATAATCTTGATTAAAAAGTACTGGTTATAAAAATATTTATTATAATATTTTAGAAACAGCTTTTTTAACCAATCACTGTTTACATGATTTTTTACATTAGATCACGCAGGATTAAAATTGTCCAAAATACAAAATATTTAAAAATTTATACTTGAAATTACTGTTTTTAACTTATAACAAATAATAGTTAATGTATAGATAGGCTTATTTTATTTACCTAGAATATTACATTGTAAATATCATTTTTTTTATATTTACATTTTTTTTTTCAAATTAAAATTCATAGTCAATAAATTAAATGTCATAGTCGAATTATGATGTGATTTTGATATGATTATCAAAATTGCTGGCTCATCTTACAATTAATGAAATTAAAACATATGATTATAAATGCACTAATAGATTATTGATCTCGATTAATTGATAATGGGTTAATATTAAATAGTTTTAAATAGTTTAAATAATAAAATTCAATATAATATGAAATGTTAGGCTAGTTAAGTTTATTTATTATTATCATCTACCAAAAACATTAATACAGATAAAACACGTATTATATATAAATCTTGTATTTTTTATGTGAATTTTTTTATCATAATCTGTTAAATAGATGTACTAATTTAGTAACTAGTTGAGATGTATACGTGTGACTTAAAATTATTCAAATAGTTGATTTATTAAAAATTCATAGTGTACCAAAATATTTAAAACGTATACAGTTTAGTAATAAAATATTATTTTTACTAGATCACTTAAAATTATTATTATTCTTAGAAAAACTAAAAACCTTAGCAGATCTAACTTGATAAATTTGTATCAAATTGTAATCCTATTTTTTTGTTTATTAAAAGTTATTGCAAAAATTGACTATTTTAAACATTTCAAAAACTACATTGAATATATTATCTAAAAATAATTATATGCCGTTAAATTAAAATTTTTGCTGAAATAACTGTTAAAAATCCACTTACAAAATGTATATTGATTTGACGTGGATATATTTAGGAAGGCAAGAGACTTTCAGGGTATAATGGAGCAATACACATTGATGGCACAAAGACTACTTCCTGTCAAATTGCACTTGTTTTCAATCAACATTATAATAGATTATCAATAATGATAAAAAAAAAAGAAGAAAACGTGGTAAAATGAATAATTCGACGTACAAAAACACCGGTCGATGTGGAAATATGGCGTTGCTTGCTGCGACGTTGTAATCGATAACGACGTAAAAACGTGTTATCCTTCTGTACAAAGTTAGTAAAGTCTGTCGAATCAATCTTCAAAGACGAAAGACGTGAAAAGGCGATGGACGCCAACACGCAAAACCTACATGCACAAGGTGAAAGGGAATTTTATATTTCCCACACGTAACCAAGCTCGAAAAACATTTTTTAAGTTAAATAATTTAAATAATTTGTTTTCCACTTTTTATTCGCTTACTTTTATCTAGCTTACTCACGTTAAGTCTAATTCAATCACTGGTTGGAGTTATATACGTTAATTAAGATAAATTAAACATAATTTATTTTCCTTATAGGTACTCTTTTACACTATTATCACTAGTATGTGTACTAATACAACATAAATTATTATATATGTATAATCTTGTATAATTAAAAAAATAAAAATAATATGTAGTGTATACGTTAAAAGAAACGTGACTAGAAAGAGAAATAGTTGGATTTTAAAATGTCTTTAAAAATAACGTATATTGTAAGGGGGAGATTAATGACGTTTTATATTGTAGATTACTTAGCTATATTATGCAAATTTATACCTATAGCTTACTAGATACCTTAATAACTGGGTAATTTATAAATACTTAATCTATTCATCTAATGATATATAAATTTATATATATATATATATATGTGTGTGTGTGTGTATATGTATCAAGCAGCACCTACTACTGTTATCATAACCATTTTAAATAAATATTATGATTGCCTAATAAAACAGTAAAAATTTGCAATATATTTATTATTATAATACCTACTGACACAAAATAAAACATTATTATCATAAAACTTAACGATTCTATGTACTCTATTTAAGATTCATGCTAACATAATATTATAATTAATGGTTAGCGAAACATGGTGACTGTATAGTTTTATGAGTTAAGCATGGCTTAAACAACACGTTATTTCAGAAAACACTATTTATTTTCACATATAGTAATTTTTCAAAAACTTAGAAACAACAAGTTGGAAAATATGGAAATTTGTAAAAATTAGTTTGAATAGTTTAGTAAAGCCATCATACACTGAATGTAACGCACGTAAAAGATTAACAAAACAAAATCAAGAGAAGAAATAATAATTTAATATAATAATAACAGTGATATATAATATTTTATGTAGTATAGTAAAAAAAAAAATAAAAATAAAATATAATTTGTGCCTGCGTAATCGTATTTGAGTTAACAATATTTTCTTTTTTAGCTAAAAAAAGTTTCATTTAAATTGTAGTATACATTTTTCTTTTAGTTCTCTTCATTGAAAACTTCAATAACATATTTAAATTTAAAAAAAAGACTGCTGAAATAGAACATAAAAACTTATTAGAAATTATCATCAACAATCAATGAGAAAACTTATTTTTTTAATATTATTAGTTTTCTAAACAATAAAAGAAATCATTTTTTTTTAATATAAACTGTCATTTAGTTTTAATTATAGTAGGTATATTAAAAAAAAGTATTAAAAAGTATGTATGATTTTTCGCTAATCATCATTTACAATTAAAGATTCTATACTTAATTAATTATAAAAATTCGTTTGATGGAGCCCAATCATCCATAACAGAAAAAATATCATTCGTTTTAATTAAAAATGTGTGTTGGATAATATGTGATAGATAGTTAATAAGATTTTTTTTCTAATTTCCATAACCATAAATATAAAAATAATGATTTTTTTTTTTATCTCAAACTACATATATTTATTTATTTTTTTTTTTTTTATCATTATAAAATTGACTTCAAAATTTAAAAACTCTCTAATAATTTTGTTAAACAATGATAAATAATATAATTGTTTATTACAAATTTATGAATTTTCGAAAAATCGGTTACCTAATTAAATTATTATGAGTGATTATTACTTGCAAATAATCGTATCAAGTAAAAATTTACTTCAGTGATTTTAATTTATAGTTATTAGAATAAGCAAAATATTTATCATAATAAATAAATTATACCTATATCAGGAGTCTCTAGCCATTTTAAATAGTCTCCTGTAATTAAGCTATCTATATATATTTATTTTTTTTTTTGAAAACTCGACGACTGCAGATGCAATAAAAACATCTATTAATGATTAAAAATGTATTAAAAGATACATACTATGCTTAAAAGTTGTTCTGAAGCCTAAAATTATGATAAGGTAACAAATATAATATTCTATATATTATTTAATCCAATATAATTCATTTAAAAAAATAATACGACAAGTATATGCTTATTTCCTCAAAAATAAGCATTAGTTTCACTATGGAAAAAAAAAAATAAAAAAAAATCACCTATTACCTTATTTATAATAATAGTTTGTGTTATCGTGTATATTTCGATTTTCACAGTTTGGTTTTTTTTTTATATATAATTTAGAGACTCTAGAACATAAAACCCGTGGCTATAATACCATCATATTATTACTTAAAATTTATTTATAAACGATGAATTTCATTATTAACACTGATAACTACTCGTATTTAAAAATCTCGATAAAATAATCAAAAATCATAAATTTTACTAAAACTATTTACTACAATTTAAATATCGTGAAATATGTGCTAAAAATATACTAAAAACAAATAAAACTATTAACTGAAGTGAAGTTACTACAAAACACTAAAAATAAAAATGAATAATTTCCTGATTTAATAATATTCTATGTAACTATTCATAGAAATAACTGATAAAAAAAGGCAGATAAGAGATAATTATGAAAATTTGGTAAATGAATATTTAAATGAAGATTAAAAAAATACGTTAACAATTCTATTATTGACTGTTTCAACACATAACAATTACATATTATTTTAATGTTCCACTATAACAAAACGAAAAAAAATAATACATTTTTGTGTCTAACAACACACTTTTAGATGAGCACCCATATATTTTGATCGATTACGTTGTCAGTCGTTTTTAAAAAGAAAAAACTGCGAATTCGTTTCAAATATAGTCCGGTACCGACCTATAATACTGCCTACCAAAGAAACTATTATTAATATTCGCTTTTTTTGGTAACAATTATAATTCATAATATAGAACAACCAGCATGAGATGTTTATTTTTCGATAGCTTAAGTCTATAATATAATTCTTGCTGTGTATATATGTTTGACTAATATGTTTAGAGAGTATACCTACGTGATAAATAAGATCATTTTTAATTTAAAAAAATTGTACGTTGACAGTATGGTCTCATTGATTTTAAATTACCGATGCGTGGGGTGATTCATACCCATCTGTCTCTTAATATTTTTTGTAAACAATATTAGACTTAAAATTCTATTTCTTATGTACACACACACACATATATATATATATATATAAAATAATTTATATTTCGGTTCACGGCTTCTTTTGCTATAAAAATAAAATAAATACTCAATGCTATATAACCTATTATAATTATCTTTAATATGTGAAAAAAAAAACCCATTTTTTCAAATAATATAGCAACAAATTATAGCTTATATACTTTAATATAATATATAATAATAAAAATAAAAAGAATATTCATGAAGATCATGTGTATAATATAGTTTTTTTTTTTAATAGAATATTTTAAATGTAAATGGAACATTAATTTTTAATAAAGTCATATTGCTGAGTCTGATAATGAAATTATAATTATAAGTGTTCTCCCACTGACTATAACAAACATTAACATGATATTTTTATTTGACCTGCAGCATTTTCTACAATCTACACAACTAATAATTAATTGTGTATTCGTTATTATTTAAATACAACAAACTGTGTTGTATATTTGTATTATAGTCACTATGAAGGTACTTGTTTTCCATAAAAAAAGTACAAATATATGGATTTAAAATTATAATACTTATGGAAATGTGGTATATTACAACTATTAGATTTAATCTCATTAATAAAAATTAATAAAAATTGGAAAATTTAATCATTACCGGTATATAGTGGTCTATAAATTCTATATATTTAAATTATGTAAAAAGTAAATAAACAATTCGTATACATTAGTTAAATACAAGTTAAATTAATTTTAACCAGTGTTTTTAACATGTAAGTCTTTTAACAATGATTATTATTTTTAATCTGTTATCACAGTTAAAAAGTGAAAAATAGAAGTTACTAAATGACTATGTGATAAATTTTAATAATGCTTAAATTTAAAGAAAAATCATAATACATGCAGTCTACAGGGTCACTATCTCTGATCTTTGTGATCTAGTAGTCGTATTTTATGAGATTATGTTAAATTTCTCGTAGTTATTCAATTAATTATCTGCTAAAACCATCACCACCACAGTTTTGCTGATCTTACTGGACGAGTCAAAGGATTTTTATGAAAATTGAAACTAGACTACTAAAAAGTAAAAATGCGTCACTGACCACTATATTAATTTTGTATTGAAGTTACATTTTTTTTGTAGACTTTATATCTTATGCGACTAAATTAAACACCATTTCAGTTTTGTGCAATATGTGAGTCTATTATAAATATACATCTTGTTTTAGGTTCTCGATTATTGAAATAATTTTGACCTCTCTATCATTCCTTTTCTACTGATGCTTTCTCTATGAGATATCCAATTGCATATTTTTTCCGTCGTTATTCTATTTTCCCAATGGTTTGTTATCAACAGTGTTCTTCCCGATACTTTTAACATTTTAACTAGCTCCTAACTATTCAACATATTTTCGCTGCCTAGTATTTTTAATCTCTCTTACAATAGCTGGTCTTTTAAAATATTTTAACAATCTTATAATTCATTAATTTTTTAACAGTTTGTTTACATACTCTAAAATACGAAAAAAAAAATAATAATAATTCTTCATAGAAGACGTTAATTAAGTTGACCATTTTATCTTATTCTATTATTTTTTGACTATATTTATGATAATTTCAAAGGAATGAAATAGGTACCTATTATAAGAAAAAAAGCTCAAAACATGTTTTTTGAAAACCAGTTAAAACTTTTGTTTTTATTTTTATAAAATCAAATCATAACTGTCAAATTTAGCGCAAACAGTTATACAATACACACGTATAATTTTTAGTTTCCTGGTTTTGCTTAAATATTATTTGCAAATCTTAACAGATTTTGGCGTAGTTTGTCTCGAATTACCATAAAAAGCTTACTCTATCATATCAAGACAATCAATCACTATAAATGACCGTAACTTTAAAATATAGGTACATAATTAATTACAATAAATAATTAAATAACTATTAATTACAAATCTATTTACATTGAGACTCCAGGAACGGTCAATACTGTGTCCTTAGGATCACAGATGCCACATAGCCACACCATGTCAACTAACAATCACAAAAATAAACATACACAACCTTAAACGGTACAAGCAATTAAGATACATAATACCTAATCAAACCAATAATGAATATATTTTGTCTGACGCTATTTGGCAACAACAAAAATTTAAATCAAAACACACTCTTCTTTCAACACCGACTACTCTGACCACTTCAACCAGCCGTCAACCTGCGATAAAGAAAACAAAATGTTTCTTCTCACCAAATCGATATTTATTATTAACACAAAACGCAAACAAACAAGATATTACCAACCACGGCGTCCTCAACTTAAATAAATCAGAACACGAAACTACTCGAAGGAAATAAAAATAAATACCTCAGCCAATATATGTAAAAAGAACAAACAACTACTCCGAAATTAGATAAGCAATTTCCAATGAAATTGGACACAAAAACGCCATCTGTAAATCAACTACCACCAATTTAAAATTCAATCAAATACTCTCGATAGTTACAGAAAATTAATACACACCTTTCAAGATTAAGAAGCTGAATACCATACTTTCCAATCTAAATCTGACGAATTAATTAGAATAGTAATTAAAAATATTCGTTCCGTTACCAATCCCGCAGAAATCATAGCAGCGTTAGAAAAAATAGGTTTAAGTAACAAATATAAATTATCAACAAACTAAAATGCTATTACCTACCTTAATTATTTATGGACATTTTTATTGAACACAAAAATCAAAATTGAAGAACCACGCAAACGCCATGATATTGCCCAGTGCCAAAATTATCAATCGTATGGTCACGCAAAATGTTACTATTCACACTTACTTCACCGTGTAAAATGTGGCGAACATCAATATACTTCAAATCACCTGAACTACTGGAAAACTGTGTTATTTGCAGTGATGACCACCCTGACAATGACAAAGGCTATGCCATTTATAAAGAATTATAACAACTCTGCCACTTCCCACCTAGCTAAAGACACAACAACCAGCAGCAACAAAAACCAGCAAATTCCACCCGTTAATCAATCATTTCTAGACTTAGCAACTCCAGCACTAGGGGCCAAATTAAAATACTCATATGTAGAAGCAGCAGTCACCACAGGTAACGCATCACTGCAATATTTCTCTGATACTCCTCACCCAGTTAACATAGAACATTTACTAATTAAGTTTATAGATGACTTTAAGTGCTTAATCAACCAACTTCTTTCTCTTCTCACAACAGTAACATTAAATATGTTTACTGTTAAGCACAATAACTAATACATAAACTGACAGCTCCCAACTGATCTTTTTTATGGAATGCGAATGGTCAAAAAAATCATAAAGATAAACTTAATTTTACTTTACAAGATAAAATAATTGATATTGCCTTAATATCAGATACTCATTTCACAACATTTTTCATCTACTAGGTTATCGTCTACACCAAACCAATCACCCAGGCAACATTGCTTATGCAGGCGCTGCTATCTATGTTAGGTCTTCTAAATATAATATATTATCTTCTAACTCATTTAATAATCTGTTTAATAATATCAGCCACAACTTTATAGTCGGTTGTGATTTAAACTCCAAACATATCCAATAGGGAAGCCGATCTAGAATTTTCGAAGAAATTAACTTTTACATAATATTGCAACAAGCAAAAAATTAAAGTAATCTCACCTATAGCCCCACATATTGGCCAACATTTTGTAGAAAACGGCTAGATATATTAGATATATTTGTAACGAAAATTCCCAACACACTCTATTCTTCAATTACAAACACCTATGCCATATTCAGATCACTCCCCCTTGCTACTCTCAATACACTGTCAGATTCCGTCCAATCAATGCAACTCAACACCGTTACAAACACGCATCAACTGATATATCTTCCATAAATCATAACTACAAAAAATTAGACTAAAAGTCCGCCTAAAATCGAATAATAATTGGTTTCCTCATCATTGCAACAAATTTCTATCCTTACATGATCGACTTCATCTTCTCCGCACTTTCGTAATCTCCAGCTACATAAAGTTACTAATACGAGTATACAAACTCTATCTCAAACCAATATGAACGTACAAAATCCAAGTATGGGGTATAAAGTAATAAAAAATTGTATACGAAACAGGTAGATAAAATGGAACCAAACTACTGACTGCCAGCTCAATATTATTAAAATATATAATAAGTACTATAAATATAATCATTAAAAAAAAGTTAGTATAAAATATGTATATACATTTTTAAATCGTATTTTCTTTTTTTCGTACGTAAGCCAACCACAATTTTATTATACCAAAGAACCCTCTACAACTACTAACAAAATTCGTTCTCCACATACAAACATATAAAAACAAATGGTAAATAGACTTGTAGAAATGAAAAGTATATAATTTTCCATGATCTTTTCTTTTTTACCTATATTACCAATAATATATGTCATTATAATGTCTATAAGTACTTAAAAATATGAATGAAAATTAAAATACAAATTACCCTTAATAAAATCACTTGGCCACAACATTGTGTACTCAACTTTTTCGTAGAAGCACAATAAATACAAATTATGTCAAACAAATAAAATTATCCATGATATTTATTCAAATACAATAATAATTATTGCATTTTATTAGTTTTATTAATATTTCATGTAGGAACGAAAAAAATAAACTGTATACATACTGTAACGTCCCCTCTTCACATAGGTGTTTGCGACGCTCTCGCGTCTTGCCTATAAAGTTATGTTTTGATTAACGAGGTCTCGGGGACTCGACCTCGGTGTGTAATATTAATATACTAGATCAGGGTTACCTTATTTAAGTAAAGCACAATTGTATAAAATGTAACGTATATTTAACAGATAATTTAAGATTTATATAATAGAATGAAGGTTACCGATCCGGGTAGATTGACAAGCCGTGAGTGTGGATGGTGGATGGCTGCACGGATCGTTGAGGAGTCTTCTGGTCGTCTGTCTGCTCCTGGTGTCGCACACACACTCCTCGCACACACTCTCCTACACTACACGTATTCGTCTTTATTATATACCTTAAACTGCTGCCTAAAAGCCTTAGGTCAGCAGTCGGCCCCGCTTGCCATTCCTCACACTCAGCATTTTAATAACGTGTGCCCTACTTAAGGAATAATGTACGATGTCGATAGACGACAATCGTTACAATACTATACCTAAGTATTTCTTTTCAGTGAAATATTTCCTGCGAAAAAATAATTAACGAAAACGTTAACTTTTGTATCATAATAATTGAATGTTAACCGAAAATAAATTAAATATACACATTTATAAAAAGTTGCAATGTCGCGTTTAAGTTATTTTTACCTCAGTACTATTTACTACATTTTGTATGATTAAATTCGGACCCCTCATAATTAGTTACATGTTTAATAACAATGTAATAAAACCGTTAAATTTAATAGGTATTCGTTCTGTAGACATTAAAAACGAAATGTATTGATTCCCACTTAAAAAGTTTATTTTACCAGAGAAACGTAGATAATATAATTCTTTTATATAAGAATATAAAATATAAAACTGTGTTCGTTTGAAAGTTTTTTTTTTTCATTTTACACAGAAATAGAATGTTAAAAATATTGTTCATCATAGTAGAATATTATATTATTGTATTAATATAAAAAGCTATAATTTGGAATTATATTAATATTATAAGTATTATAAGCTATTAAGTTTAATTGATTTAGAATGCATTACATTATCTACAATATATTTTATAGCAACGATAAAATAAATACCTTAGAGCATTGTATCGTTGAAATTACTGTCTAATTATTTATTAATAATCTAAAGACAATTTAAATACAAAATTCTAAATATATATTTTAAATTATTTTTCTGACTTATTTATTTTATGTTCTGAAAACGTATAAAATATTTTTCTACAAACAAAAATCTAATAAGATTTTGAATTAGTCAAGGCATATTGTTTTTAAATAAATTAGTTTTCAAAAACGTATGTATAAGGGAAAGGGTACTATTTTGAGACAACACCATCATAGTGTATAGTGCAAAATGATAAAAATGTTGAGTTTGATATCTTCATTTTAAATATTTGCTCACAAATCTATTACTAAACAAAAATTCTTTGGAGCATTTTTATGTATTCATTTGATGTTACATTGGACGAATAACATATATCAAGATTGTTCAATTTGTTCTCACCATAATATTTTTCTGTTGAAATCATAGATAATAACACAGTTATAATACTGGAAAACTGTATTTTAAATATTTAAATTAATAAATTTGATCAAGGCTTATAACATAGTAAATAAGATTTTAATGGTTTTCTTTTAAATGTATTGTTTTCGAGATCAAATTTGTTCAAATTACTCGATTTACGATTACAAATGTGAATATCAAAAGACAGACCTGTTGTTAATAATTGCTCTTTTACAGTACGGTTTTATTTATTTATTTTGCGATAAATTCTCAAAAAAAAATATTTCTTTAGTTTATCTCACTTTTCTGCTGTTTGCATTGTTTGTAAAACAACGATCTGTAAATTTCTTTTGACATAACGCTAGTAAAAGATGCTAATTTCCAGTTGCGATAGTAGATTGCGTTTTGAGTCTGGCTAATTTACAAATATTTTGGCAGTCGCATTTTTTACCCGTAGCACTTTGATGTCGAATAACGAATTAACGTTTCTCCCGTCCGTACATTTTTATTTCATTATTCAAATTTAAATATTCATTTCAATGTACAACGTATTACATAACAAAAAGCAACAAATTACTTTCGTTAGATATTATTTTTAAAAAACCTACCATAACATGCACAAATACGATTGCTACTGTACGATAAATTTTTTATAATTATTTTTATTATTTGATAATATGATACAAAAAAATGTAATATTAATTATACATTCTTGTAGAATGATAATACAATGTAGAATAATATTGAGTATGTACGATAGTCGTTGTATTGATGTATTATTTTTTTTTTTTTTTTTTTTTATATCATTAATTGTTTATACCAGAGGTTAAACTAGCTAAATTTAGATTCAGAGTTATCACAATCAATAAGATGTGAATTTCAGTACAAATTTTATTCCAAACATCAGAGAACTTAAAAATACAACATAACTTCTACATTTTTTCACTATATTTTGAATATAATTTGTAAGGATATAATGTAAAATCTAATAAAAATTGACGTATAATAAATTATCCAACTAAACAAAAAATAGTAAAAGGTTTTATTTATTTTACTTTATTATATAATGTTATACACGAATTATTTTTTTTTACCTAATATGTACCAGACAAAACCAGTGATGGCTACACAATGATCTGACAAATTAAATGTTCATCACGTGCAGGAAAATATACAAGTATAAGTATACCATATATTGTTCGTTATATTTTATGCATTTTTACAAACATTTTATTCGTACAACATGATAATATTTGTTTTAGGTTATTATTTCATTTTTTCACGAAATATGTAGGTTATGCTTAATTCAAATTATATAATAAGTAGACCATGTTCAAAACTTGTTTTTTTTTTTTCAAAAGGAACCTAAACAATTGTTAACGCGTCATAAACCAATTACCACACACAAAAAATAATATAATATTATACATCATAGATATCGTATAATTTACTGATGTATATTTTATAATTTTTTTCACTTTTTATTCATTGAAATGACTTGTGTAATCACTTGAAAAGGGTAGTGTTTTTAGTGTACTACTAATTCTTTCTCTAAGAAAAGAATATTTCATGTGTGTCGACATCAATCCTAGTGGTGGAGTGGGCCTGGCGGAGACAGAGTAAGAAATTAGAACGACGACGGGAGAATACAAAAATAAATATATTTTACAATTTTAAAATTTTTCGAAG
Source organism: Melanaphis sacchari (assembly GCF_002803265.2). Taxonomy (NCBI): domain Eukaryota; kingdom Metazoa; phylum Arthropoda; class Insecta; order Hemiptera; family Aphididae; genus Melanaphis; species Melanaphis sacchari. The sequence goes on along the minus strand of NW_020271599.1, from coordinate 1,095,305 downwards.
TTCAATTAGTTAATTTTTAGTGCAAATTGAGTGATCTCTATAATCACTATTGGAGTAAATATTATTAGGGATCAATCATTTTTGTTTCATCTTTAAATATATTAAAAGATAAAAATATGATATTTTTGCTTATATAAATTCTTCAACTAACAAAGGCATATTATAATACTTCGATTCCTGATAAAAAACAAAATATTTCAAACAATAGTACAATTTGGTTTAAAATTTAAATGTTTTAATTCTTAGCCAATAAAAATATTATATTATTTATCATAGGTTGTGAAAGTTTACTGAAAATATATAATATATATATATATATATGATTAATATATCATACATAATATAATATATTATATACGTTTTAAACATAAAAGGCATATTGTAAATATTTAGATTAAATACAAATATACTTTTCAACATTTTTATTTATAAACACATATTCCTTCTTACATGTGTAATCAAAGTTCAAACGAAAAATTATTTTAAGCTGTATAAAATAAACTACTATGATGACTTACCTTTAGACACTCTTCGGATTTTAAAACAGTCTGTAAAGTATTTGTAGACCTCAATGACTAATGAGGTATACTTAAATAAATAATAATAATATATTGTAAGCTAAACCCGATTTCTGTATTTCTAATTCAAATTCATAAACATCATTGTGTTGGTTAAATTTAACCGTTATTCTTGATGAGCACATTGCCTCTCGAAATTCTAAGTGCGTATCATATATCTTTTTGTTGTTTCTTTTAAAAGTTTATACACTTAATGTAGCTAGACATAAATCAATTGATTAAAAAGTTTCCTTACGAAAAACGGTTAACAGAACATAACGTTTTCCAAACACCTCTTTCTTGTTGTATAACTTTATTCAATTATTAAATTTACCTTTTAATTCGGTTTACCCACAGGGACGTATAATTCTCAATTAACTTACATATGTTTTTTTTTTTTTTTTTATTTTGTTTTTATTAGAAAATAATTATAGTAAAACTATTACAATATAATGATGTATCAAAACAAAATACCTCATAGATATTTACAGACAATAATGATTAAATATTAGCTAAATGAGAAAGCCAGCGGTATGAATGTACATATGTTTTAATAAACAGCAATTTAAAACGATTTTGTTAAAAATCAATTTATACGAACGAAAGAAAAGATTGTATTAAAAGTAAATGTACTCGGCTAATGCTCGAACTCATTATTAAAATAAATTGTCATTATATGGGTATTTTTTTTTTTTTTTTTATGGACCGTATTTTATTATTTTGGTTATTTTTATTTGGTTTCTCTGTAAATAAAAATCCATTTTATTGTTAATATCGTCAAATAATTCAATTATTATACTCAACTACTTAGCTAGTATGTAATAACTAATAAATAAACCTACCTGCTATAAAAAACAATATTATAAGCAACGTTTATTATAAAACGAGTATCAAGTGCCATTATTTCCAAAATGTCTTCAAAATATAAAAATTATTAAACAATTTTAAGATATCTCCTCTATTAGAGCTTAGCCAAGTTATATTAAATAAAAATTATATTATATTATATTACAAACGTATTAATTATCCCATTTTATGAATAAAACCAATCTATTATAATATTCTAACCACCTTCTAAATTTAAATGCTAATATTATTAATGACGACGTTCTGAACGGTAATAAGGTCACTTACTAAAACGAATCACCGTTCCTTCTTCTAATGGAGTTGACATCCGAGTTAATTCAACACCGTCTCTCACTATCAGCCATTCTTCATTAAATTGCATCGAGTGTCCTCTGGATAAGGTCATATAACAAACATATATGACTTTCTCCCTCCTGAGTTTCTATAAATAAGTAATGTATTTATTAAAATTATGATTTTTTTGATATTTTTGAAACAACTTAAAAATCGTATTTTCAAATATTTAGATTTTTATATTACTTGTAATGTTCTATGGTAATCAAAATTTTATCTTTATTTATTTATTTATTTATTATTAAAATATAATAAACAGGATAATAGTCCTTAAAATAATAATACAATTGTATACCAATTTTTTTTTCTATTCTTTACCATAGTTGTTCAATAGCTTGTGTGTTTGTCTGAAAAACCGAATCATTTAAATATGGTTAGTGATTTATAATTGTATGTGTAAATCTATAGACTTTTAAACATTATTACATTTTATGTTCGTCACTATAAACTATGAAATCTATCTATGATTTATAATAATATGAAGTAGTGTTTTTCTATCATATTTACATATTAAAAATCAAAAAAATCTACGTTCTACGTAATTGTCATATTGTACGTCACCAACACAATCCATGTACCTACACGTTTTCCATAATTTTATATTAATAAATGTTCTTCATTTTCTTCTTCAATGTCTTAACTCGAGGTCATTTGGGATTTAGGTGGTAGTATAACCCCACGCTACTACTCAATTTTACTTTATTTTTCATTAGAAAAAGGACTAATCTATTTCAGTTATTTTAAATCACATACTGAACAATAAAAATTTATGAGATGATATTTTTCTTTTGTAGATTATATATTATATTATACCACAATCAATAAACTATATATAAGTACACACCAAATGTGAATTTTTGCAATATCTACACGTTTTGTGTAACTTCTTATCCACTTGTCCAAACGGTTCGTTACATAATGCTAAAACGATATAATATCTTAACATTCAGATCACATATATAACTAACAATATTTGAAGATTTAATAATGAAAAAACTGAAGGTTTTTGGCAGCATTTTTAATTAAGTTATTAAATATGATATTTTATAAATGCTCAACAAATAATAATACAGATAAGTGAACAGCATTCATATAATATATATATATATATATATATATATATATATATATATATGTATGTTATAAATGTTATACAAATTTATTTTAATATTAAAAACACAATATATAAATGATTTTTTTTTGAACTATTATACCGGCTTCTATTCACAGTATAAAAAAATCAAATATTATATGACAATAGAGCATGTGAATAAGTTGCGAGGTAAGAACACGACACACTACTATTGAATATTGAGTTGATCGTTAGAAATAATAGTGATCGATTTAGAATACATTTTAAGTACAACACGAAATTAGTTTGAATTTTTAATTTATTTTTTTGGTTTACTTAATGAAATGCTTAAAATTTAGTAAAAAAATTATACCAAATAACTTTTATAAAGTATATTATAGTACAATAATTATGATAAGTAAAAACAAACAAAATATTATAGATTACTATATCATCATATACTTTGAAATAAAAAAAAAAAATGATTCTTTTTATTTAATTTTAATTTTAAATAGACAGATCTGTTAATAAACATCTTTAAACAATAAATTACTGGCTAGATTATAAAATTGTTGAACAAATAAAAAAAAAAAAAATGTTTTTAAAAATAATAATAATTTTTACTTAAATAAGCACGCAATCATATTACTATAGTTTTTAAAAGTTATTTTTATATACATTTACGGAAATGCACAATTTAAATAATGTATACCTTCAAAAGTTGAATAAATAAATATTTATACTTCTAGTTACTTTGTAGTTGTAACGGTTAAAATGACAAAAAGTGGAATAAAATACTTATTAGTTATTAACCAACATTTTTTTTTTTTTTTTATCGTAGTTACATTCTAAATAAATAGAACACAAAAAAAAAAACATAAAAATAAATATTATTCACCAATATAATTTATTTAACATTCAATTTTTCATATAAGCACCTAATTCTAAACTAATCAGTAAAGTACACTTGAAAATAAAATTGATTTATTTTATGTTGGCATTTTTAGGGTGCAATGATATTGAAATAACTTATGCTTAAATAATTGAAAAAAAACTTAAAGAATTGTTCAAGATAGTTGAGGGCTATCATAAATCAACTGAATAGCTGTCTCTTACAGATTATATACCAAATAAAAAATTAAATAAATAATATCAAATGTATGCAATCTAACAAAGTTACAAATAATTTTCTTAATTATAGAAATTGCATTTATGAATTATTTTGAATGTCTTTCATATTTAAAAATATTTTTAATTCAACTAGTTATTAAGATTAGTAAACTAAAACTAATAATAATAAATGCAATTATAAATATATTATATCAAAAAAAAAAAAAAAAAAAAACATATTTTTCATGGAACAATGCTCTCTGGATTTTTTTAAATATTAAATGATAAAATAAAATATAAATTATATTGTAAGAATCACGAGCACAATTTATTATTCAAAAATATAGTATAATAAGAAAACTATGATATTAATTCAATAATCTAATATGTTAGTACTTAGAAGACAACTAGATGTTTGTAAAAGATAAATAGATAATTTATAAATATATTATTACTATGCAAATACTTAAAAGAGAAATTCCGTATTCCAAGAAAATAATATAAATATAATATTATTATGTACAGTACTTGAACATAGTATTTAATATTATAACAGTATTTTGTATAAAAATGTTTTCTATTAATTAATCAATGATTTTTTTTTTTGTTTTTGTTTTGTAATAAAATTAGTACGGTCAAATTTATTAAAATTTATCATTTTATATCAAAACCAAAAGACTTTATTATTCTATATCATTATGTTAAATCAAAACTTGATTATGGAGAAAAATTGTTGAAAATATAAAATATATTTATCATAACTTTATTGCAATATTTATTGATTTTCTTTCATAAAATAAAATATAAATACGGGCCACTTACATCTAATTGATTAAAATCGTAATGATCATTATTATTATGGAGCATGACAAAAGTTATGTTGACTCAAATTCATAAATAAATAAAAAAATACAATAGTTGAAAAGTCACATTAATTTTTTTACATACACCGTTTTATGTCATAGATTATCTATATATATATAATACAAATAATTTTGTCAACATCTCCATTGCTCTATTAGGTATTTTAAACGCACTATAACACATTACATTGATAGCTTTAGATATTTAAACGGTTGATCCTTATCAAAGATTCGTGACCTCGTTTTCGTTTATGTATTCTCAAGCTAAATTACACTTATGCAATGCAACGGGCTTGTATACACAGTCAAATTTTAGCGCATATAGAACGTTAAGTTTACTCTATGACAGTTTTGATTTTATATAAATGTAATAGTGTCGCATCAAAATTTCACCGTAAAAATGTCACCAAAACAAAATCTTGCAGGTAGTAATGCATCGCTGTAGTCGCCAATGTGGCTTGCAGTTCCGGTTTTCGTTATTAGGATTAGATTAGATTAAAGTGCCATAGCTGATAATAATATAACACTATATACCTACGAAAATTAAATTCGGTGTACCTATATTACTAATTAACATTTAATTCAATGTTAAGTTCTCGTCAACCTTTTATCTGAATTTTTATCAATTCACTGAAAAAGGAAGAAAGCCTTAACCGTCTAAAAGTTGAACAGTGTGCCTATTGCTGACATTAAACATCCGACAAAGAAAAATTACAAACATTTTGCGATTTGACCTAAAGCCGTATGTGATGATTATAAAAATTGATCAATTATCGACTACCTACGTGGAAATTTATATAACTTCCAGTATCAATTAATTTAAAAATATAATTTATTATTTCGTGTATTACAATATTTTTAATTATTATTATTTTTCACTTCCTACATTATTTATATTTATTAAGTATGACTGTTTGCTTTGCAAAATAAAAATAAAATAAAATTATACTATACATAGGTATGTATATTATAAATTATAATATATTAACATTGTATTTTTATATTTTTAACATCGTGATTTTTTTGTGTTCACGACATTTTTACAGCGACATAATTACCACGACATTATGGCGTGAATTTAAATTTAATACCGTTACGTTTCGTTTAAATTACCGTATTTGTTATAAGTTTTAATTCAAATTATCGTTTAACATAATATACCAATGAAATTAACTATTTCCATAATACTAAAATTAATCGGGAGTATTTTAAAATAACATAATAATTGAAGTTATTATCTATAGCAAACAGGTATGGTGAATAAAAATCGCGAAAAAGTATTTACGAAATATACAGATGACGAATAAATTAGAACGATAAAACACTCTAATAACAATATTATATTCATCGAAAACAAGTATAATGACAGGTTATGGTTGTTTAAACCAGAGTGCTGATCGAATAACGTAGGTTTTTTACGATTTTCATTTGTTGAATTCTTAACACATTACCTATATATATTATTAAAACGCATCAACTATTTATAATATCAAAATATATATATTATAAATCTACCAGCTTACATACCGATATTTACGATTCCAGCTAATCCTGAAGAGCAAAAGTATTATGACAGCTAGTAGCAATCATCTGCGCGCATTTTGTATATTTTACTTATAATTTAATAGACCGTTTGTGCACGTAAAAAATAATGTATTGTACAATGTACATACATTTTTATCATGACAATACAATATTTTTCAATTATATGACAAAATCTAATATTTTATTTGATAACGATACAAATGTTGTAGTTGCATACACGCGTAAAGTGTGAACTTTAGTGAAGAGCATAAAGTATTGTATGTTGTGTTATTTTATAATTTTATGCATGGATGGAATTTATGTCATTTCATATAATAAATTAAATCAATTTACATTAAGAATAAAATTAATATGAAAATAGCATATTATTACCGTCATTAATAACAATTAAAATTAAAAATTTCAGTTAGAATTTAAAATCGATTTTTACAAAGATAATTTTTTTTTTCTATATAAATGTTACATCTTTAGATATCTGTACGCAAACTTTGTATCCGTAAAGCGATTAATTACAGTTCTTAAAATATATCTTAAAATGTATCTCAAAATGATCTAAACACTATAATTTAAGATAAAATATACAAAACGAGCACAGGCAGTTGACGGCCGTGAGCACATGGACATAATGATTACGTATATTATAAAACATAATATTTAAAACAATATTAATGCGAAAGTTATAATGGCGTATATACGCGGTTCATATTATATATATTTCATTCAACGTACGTTCACGATGATAATATAAAATATTATTATACTATTGGACGAGTACGCCATCACTCAGACTCCTCCTCATCCTCATCCTTGATGATGCCTAAGTGTCGGGCCACGGTCTTGACGTTGCTGATCACCTCTTCCTGAACAAGGTTGAAACTCATTGCCAAGAGGGCGATGCCGAACAACAGGTACAGCGAGCAGAACCATATGCGGAGCTTGGTATCGTCGCCCTTGTTCATCACACGCTGGGCGGGCACGAAGTCGCCGAACCCAATGGTGGTGAGCGTTATGAAGCAGAAGTACGCTGAGTCCGGTAACTCCCAGTTTTCCCAGCTCTTGAACAGGAATGCGCCCATGATTATGTAGCTAACTACCAGCAGCACGCACAGCCATATGGGTACGGGCTTAATGTGATCCGGGTTGTTGTCGTCGAAGTCGTATGGCTCCGCGTCATCGTAATAGTCGCTGTACCGAGTCGACCGCCGAGGGTACTGCCGGTTTACCGCGAAACCCAAGGGCGACATGATACGAGGACTGGGCGCCATCACTTCCAAACGTTTGCCTGCGGAAACCACGGGAGATGGTGGTTAAAACAAAAAATTGAAAAATTAAAAATAAATATTGAAATAAACATAAATATTAATATAAATATTTTTAAATTTTAAAGTAAAACCGATGTCATAAAACTAGCCTTTTTTTAATACAATTTATTTTACCATAGACAACTACACAGTATATAGATAGTTAAATTTTGTGTATTGCAGTTATAGATACGTTTAAATGCGTATAAAAAATATTACTATAGTTTGTATGAAAATTTAAATTGTAAAACTGTTATCAGTTTAAAATTTATAAATTTTCTTATTCATTGTAATGGTAATAATAATAAATAATAATGTTTATTTTTTCTATTTTACTCACTCAATTCAATAAATTAAGCTGAAACTTTTAATGAAGGTTTACGCATATTTTTAATTAAATAATCAGAGTATATCAAATTCATTTCACAAATTACTTGTAAATAATGATAATTTCGATTTTAAAATTGAACTTGTATATTAAATTGATTAAAAATAATTATAGTACAAATTAAAATGACCGTTAACAAATCAGAAAGCTTAATCTTTTTTAATAATTTGATAGAACGTTTAAAAAAAAAATTGCATAATACGTTGTGTGTGGGTAAAACCAAGAAATCCCCTACAGGTCTGTAAAAGATAAATTATTTTAGCACTCTCTAACTTTATTGCGAATATTCGTTTATACGAAGTTACACCAACTAAATAAATAAATAAACGACCTCACATCGACCTTGTGGAAAAATTTTATAGATTTTTTGATAGAGAGAATTTGATATTTTTATACAAAAATTAATAGTAAAAGTTGTAATTATTCAAATGAAAAATCGTCAAAAATTACGAGAATTTCAATGGTATTATACTATTGTAACGAGTAAGTACCTAACTGTATAGATGCAGCGTATTTTTTGTTTTATATGTAAGGCATTTATACATGTATATATTACATAAAAATACAATCATGTACACTCAAATACTTGTTGATATTTTTTGTCATTATGCGATTTTTTTTTAAAAGAACTTATTCAATTTTAATTTTTTTTTCTTATTTTTTCGAATATCATTTTTATTTTAAAATTATGTAGGTATATAAAACATCCCGAATTTGAATACAGTATGAACATTCGTTTTTATTCAAATAAGAACCATTGAAATAAATGTCACGAACTTATTTGAACTTTATTCATATTGTAATACTATCATGAAATATATTTATACCTCTTTAACCCATTTCACTCTTAAAGATGATCATCGTCGAATGTTTTGAAGTTTAAAATACGTTCATATATTTCATAACTTATCTTTTGATCAATTGAATAAAGTTAGAATTGTAAAATGTCTTTACCAATACATTAGCATATCAATTATACATAGTATAGTTTAAATAAATAAAATTTAGACTTTAGATAAATATAAAACAAAAAGTAAGCAAAATTTAAGTAAAATCAAACTATATATTCATATTAGTACATATAAACGCTCAACATTATTCATACGTTTGCATCTATATAGAAAATTGTAAGTTTGTGTTTACGAATCGTATAATTATAAACACTTATCATTCAGTTTAATATGCATTTAATGTTTATTTTATGATTACCAACGATTATGAAAATGCATCATACTTAAAAAAAATCGGAACCTTTTAATTTTGACAACATACATATTTTAACAGTACCTACATTGTTCATGGTTAAATTTATGCATGTTGGTATAATACGTGTTTGATAATAAAATAGTTTGTTCACAAATAGCAATGGATGATGATAAAAACCAAAAATCATCTTAACTTATATTTTAAGCGATTTCACAGGGAAGTCATAAAAAACTTCAGGCTTCTTTATCCCGTTCTATTATTTTCATCTTCATTCTGTTCCCATTTTAGGTATTTATTTTCTATGCCCATCGCAGATTAATGATGCCCCAGAAAAATACCCATCCAAAGTTTAGTAGGCGGTGTCAGATGAATATAGAGGAAGTGAAAAGCAAAAAGTTGACCGTAATATATTATCGTATTATTCCCTGGTTTTTCTGAGAACTTAAACTATGTTCTGCAGCCTAGCGATAGCAGATACGTTAGAATTGTTCGTTCCGTTACGCAACATAATTAGAATGTTCGATTTCACGGAAGAACAACATACATACCTCGTTTTTCAAGTAATTTACGCTCTCGAAATTTTACTCTTGTACAAAAATGGCTGAATTTTTATCATCAGTGAAATATTAGATCTCGGGTTGTATTCTAGTTTTTAGTTAATAGTTTAATACCAAATCATGTTAACTTGAACAAAATAGTTTATTACTTTGGGACCAAAAATAGCAAACAGTCCAATCGAAAATCATAAGTTTCATATTTACAGTTTTGACAAAATGTCAATTTAGAGGTCTATAAGATTACAACACGAAATAGGTATGATAATTACATTAATCCGTTGCAAAAGATTATGTAAAAATTAATTTGTTTAAAATCGTATAAATAAAAAAAATTACTATAATATTTAAATAATTCATCGAAAAACAAATAATGCTAACTCAGTAAAACACAAACTATAAAATATTATCAATGCTATACGTTTTATATTCAATTTTTAAACTTATTTTAAACCATAGTAATAATTGTTTAAAACGATAATTTGCTTTTTTTTTCAAAAATTACAGAGGATATATTATAAATTAATTAAATATGATATTGTGTTTTATTTTAAATTCTCAGAAAGTAAATCCGTCAAGATAAATAATATATACTACTTAATTTTATATGCAACACTTAATATACGAATAAAATATTGATTAAAAAGTACATTATACCGGCAAAAAATCTACTAAACTACGATATCATCATTTTTCAAAATATTCTCAAATCGTATACGCTATAAAATGCTTTGAAATTAGTTTTCAAAGACATAAAACATAAAAGTATAACTTATTTAAAATTACTTAAATATTTTAAAAATTTAATTTCATCATGCCAATATATTTTAACTGTTTTATTTTATTAAAATAAGATATATTTAAAAAAAAAATACCATTTCAAAATTAAATAGCGTATACCTAATATTATTGTATTATTGTTATATTGTAGTACTGTAGTTGTGTTCATCACGACATTTTCTGTCTAAATTTTTAAAAAATGTTTGTATGTTTTGATTTTTTTTAAGGAAAAGTAAATATTATTATTATTATTTTAAAATTAAGAATTTTATGTAAATAAGTTTTCCAGTGAATTAAACTGTAAACTAAATTTTGACGGAGACGATTATATTGTTACAAATGAAATGTAATTAACTTTTTAATACCAAGTGATTTAATTTTATGCCTAAATTGATCCTATATCATAAAATAAAAAATGGTCAGATGCTTATGTATAGTATTTTCAAAGAATAATTATATTGTATCATAGGTACTAATAGTGGAGACGCTCATAATTAATTCCGTTCGCCGTCGAAGATTTTCTTCCGGTCAGTCGGAAATGTGTCCGCAGACGTCCGATTATGAGACAGCAGATTGGCAAACGTCCGTTCCGACTCAGGTCACATCTGAAGCCGGTCAGAAATGACTATTATCACCAAACACACACACGCACACAGATCTCGCGATTATAAAATTCACATTTTGTTTCGAAAGAGATGACGGATGAGGATTATATCTGTCTTTTTGATTATTTTAGTTCTACGACCAAAAACATTCAACTGACAATGAATTTTAGGGGTCTATATCAATAAATATAATGTGATAAAAATCAAAATTGATTACGTAGATCATATAAAAAGGATGAAAATGAACACCAAGCAAAAGTTTACATCATTACTCATCAGTGTATACATATTCAGGTTGATTAATCAAGTATTTTACTTCTTCAATAATTCTATTTTTCAAAGTCTAATTTAAAATAATTTAATTTTTAAATCTATCTAAAGACCACATTTTTTAATAATTGAGATAATTTTGTATTATTTATAGAGTGCATTGTGAACAAACTTGTATATTTCAAATTAAAATCCTCCTTTAATAAAATTATTTAGCTGAGAATTTCAATTTAAATGTTTGTGCACCTTATTCAAAATTCAAACAAATAGTTTTAGCTAAACTTTATTTAACAAAGATAATAGGCTTTAGAATATATTGGGGTTGTGGTAATTTGAAAATTTTAGTAATTTAAATTAACTTACTAATATTTATAATTTTTAAAAACGGTTTAAATATGATACATACTATATCTATTTTAAATTTGTATAAAACCATTTTTAAGGACTATTTGTTTTCATAGAAACATTTTAATATATCAAAATTTTTTAAAAAGTTATCCACTTAATAATTTACAGTAAAAAAAGAGGTTTTAATTTGAAAAATAAAAGGTTAGTTTACTCCTAAGTCTAAGTAAAACAAATTTCATGAGTTTTAAAATATTATGGTATTTTAGTATATTTAAAAATGCCCATAATCTGAATTTATTAAAATGCATTATTTAATAAAATATAGGAGATGGTATACTTAGTGAATAACTGTGAATGTAAAAAATATAAGGGAAAACAAATTCTAATCAGCAATTATGCTGCGTGCACGTATGTATGCGTGTGCATTTGTGTATATATGTGTGATTGTCGTTTGCGACGTTTTCCTTATAAGCACAACCTTACCGCCTCCACCGCCGCCACAGCCACCACCGCCCAAGAATTCTTCTCGTGACTTACTCTGATTGGAATTCCGATGTCTCGGTCGGAATTTCGGTTTCTGGTAGTAATCCTGGTCAGGATGGTCCATTGGCAGCATATCTACGACCAGATGCTGAGGTGTCTTGCTTCGGCTGTTCATTCGCAACGTACCCGACGGCGTTTCCGTCGCCAAATTTGGCGCAGCCGAGTGACCCCGGATGTTCCGGCGGATCTCTTGACTTTGCTTTGGATGAACTACAAAAACAAACACCAAAAATAATATTCGTTTATCATGCATATTATATAACACACAGTCAACGACCACAACCTGCACGACTACACCGTAGTAAAATAAGACGATCATGAATCTAGTGAATCTATATTACTATTAATATATCAGTGACAAGACGCAACTTGTTCGGAATAACCAATAGTATACCAATGATAATTATTTTCACTGGTAACTTAATAATACATAACTATTATTTTTTTATATTAGAACTTAATATTATTATGGGTCGAAATTGGCAACAACAAAAAAACTTTGGCGTATCAAAATATGTAATCAAAAATTATTTTTGTCGTGAAAAAAATTTTTTTTTGTCAATCAGGCAATACATTTTACTACAAATTAAAAATATTCATCAACTATTAAAAAAAAAAAAAAAACCAATTCAAAATTAACGAATATCCATCAAAAACATTTTTAGTCACTTTTCTGACTATTTAAACACAATTTTTATATTATATAATATAGTTATGATATAATAAGATACAGTATATTATAAGTATGATATTTAGCACGACACATATACCACGTTAGCTGATTTTAATCTGTTTTTTTTTTTTGGTTTTCCGACAAATTACATTATCATTCCGTTCGACTGCCACTTATCGCATCGGACACTAAACACAGTATAGCTGTGTACCTATATAATAAGCGATTCGTATTGCAGCTTTGGTGTATTTTTTTTTTCGCCACCTTATTTCGTATAATTTTAGAGATCGTGTTTTAATGCATACGATTTTGGACTTCGATACTACAACGTGTATTTTCACGTTAATGAAATTCTGTGATTTTTTTTTTTTTATTTATTTAATACACTTTCAACAATTTATTTTGTATTCTATTCAACGAAATGGACATCAATTCTATTCAGTCTAAAAATGTAAAACTTTTTAGGTTCATTACTAAGAGTAGTGAATACTTGGAACAACTTTAGTTATAAAAATGTTAAGTTATTTTGTTCGCTGAACCGATAAGACCTGCAATCTTAGCATTACTATTCCTTTTAACGATATTCTCCCGGGTTGAAAACTGTTATTCACCGAAGTCACATGAAATTACGATATTGTCTACAGCATAATGATTATGAAAGAAAGCTCTGGAACTCCATAAATGAAGATTGGATAGATGACATTTCGGGAAGCTTAACACAGCGTCAACAAAACGTGACTATTATTACGACACTTAAATGATATAATAGTTCCATTTATAATCTTATTAGTAATCCGATTTCGTGCTATGTTCCAGTTAGTTTTTGTTCAATATCATTCAGCTCAATTTTAAACACATCAGTTATCCTTTTTGTACTTTATTGTATCGCTATTTTTGTGATCTTAATAGTCCTATCGATACGACCACGGTACCTTTACGTATGTGTTACAACTTGAACTATCGTGAAATGTGCACGTAATATTGTGTTTAATGAAGCACTTCAATGACATTGTTTATATGTACACAATTTCTGTCTTATTGATAATTTTTTTTTTTTTGTCTAAGTTTTGAGCCCAGTTAATACAGCGTTGCTAATTAAATAATATAAGTTAAATTAATTATTATTGGCGGTTTTAAAATAAATATATTGATAAAAAAAAAGTTTTATTTACTCAATGGTTAAATTATGAATATTAAAAATAATAAATATATAAGACAGATATATACGTATATATATATATAAACATCTTACGTATTATTCTTGATTACTAGTAAATTTAATAATAATTATTATTATAAAAAAAAATAAAACACACATTACCTGAGTGAAAAAAGAATTTTGTAAAAATTCAACAATACATCCTGTTATAAAATCTAATAAACGTTAATGTAATAATAATTAATCATAATAGTTGTCAATAATTTTCTGTAAAAAATTTATTCAAATATGTCTTTGAAAAAAAAAACTATCCTATTCTAAATGATTCTTAGATAAAATACATAACCGTTAGAATTTACACCATCTATAGGTAAAATAAATAATTATAATTTTATTCAAAATACCTATTACAAATACCATACCACTATAGTTTTATTAACAACCAAATATAAAAATATTTATAAAAAAGTCTGCTGTCATAAGGGTATTTTAATTAAGACTTGTTTTACTAACTTAGGTAAAGCATATGTATAAATTTAAGTCAACAAAGTAATCCATAAGAAAACGTGTAACGAAAAATAATAATGAGATTTTTGATTAGAAATACTGTTTTATTATTAAATAATAATATATAATTATTACAAATTTCAATTTAGTTCACTTTTGTGGGAAATCGTGTGAAATAAAACTACTCTAATTTTAATTATTTATCCCGTTCTAGCACTTTATTTATTTCGTATTAATGTATTTTAATTTTAGTTACCTAACTTTCAAATTAAATTAAAATGACTGAAATTCTCTCAGATTAAAGGATAAGAATTATCGATTAAATTTATTGCATTTTAATCTTACTTTTTATAAAGCGTCATATTAAATTATTAATATACACTCAACAGAATTTACAATATTCTATATCATGCATTATACCTATTTATACCATTTATAAAGTATAAATATAAAAAAATAAATAAAAAATAAAGACACTAAACATAAATGTTGTTCTACATTTTGTTACATATTATGATGATAGCAAAAGTAAAATAAGTATAAGTGTTTTTGATTTATATTTCATATATTATTTATTTTTTAATCGTTTATAAGTTCTTATTTTATTACGTAGCAATAATTTAATCTTACCGATTATTTACGTCTAATTTTAATTAACATTATATCCAAACAAATCATCTTTATAAAATAATATTTACATCATTATTATTTATTTTATTTAGGGGCATATAATTTCATTGTTTAACAACGATAAATTAAACAACTAAAATTAGAATTGTTGTCGCGAGTTATTTATGTCTTAAATAAAAGGTTGGCAAAATAGTATACATTTGTATAAGCTATGCATTGAGTTTGGACTTATCAGCGATTTGGTTGTGAAAAAATCCAAGTTCCCAAAAACTTTGGTATTACTTCGTAATAAATATCATAAATAAACAAATTTGCATAGCAAATTTACATATTTTTTACATTCTATTGACATTTCTGATGGAGTTTATTTTAATAAGTATATTTTATTTTTAATACAAATGATATCCGCACCACATAAAAAATAAACAAAGGATACTAAAATTAATTAAGAAACAAATAGTTTGTGTTTTTGAATTATTGATTAATCAATTATAATGAATTTCAAATCGAACCACTAAACATTTAAAACGTTTAACTGTAACTAATTTCAATGGCCAATTTGGTTTCAATTCACTACCTGATCATCTTGGATATTAGATTTTATAGCCTTCACAAAAATATAGGTAATAAACATAATATTGCTACACACCACGTTTAGTAACCAAACTAAATTAAATAGCGTAATATTAGGAAATATCAATAAAAAAATACGTTATAATGGACTACAAAATTATTTGATGTATGTGCACAGATAGGTTATATTCATTTTATCAAAAAACATCACTAACAAAGAACAACTACAACTAGCTGTAACCTTAAAGATTATAATATGGCTATATCAATTAAATAAGATGTTTATGTGCAGGAATATTAAATGCGTATTAATCTTCTATTAAATCATATTTTAAATATCTTGAAAATGTAATTATTATAAATTATTAGAGAAATAAGGAAGCTACAATTTATTTATAAGATTTTTTCTTTCTTTCAGCAAACAATTTTATGTATCAATATGTCAACAGCCAACATAAATTGTTTATACAAGTATACACTTACGTATTTATATATAAAATATAGTTCAGATAGAAACGCACTAACAGTAAAATATCATAAAGCGACCTACTCAGATAAATGTCGCATCTGGATTTTATTTTTTGCAAAAAAAAAAAAAAAGATTGAAATTGTTTTAGGTGAAAACGATACAGAAAAACATAAAATACCACAATCGTGGTTGAAAAGCAACATTTGAGTGAATACAAAACCAATTAAAAAATAAGACTTTAATATTATTGACATTGTATATTATTGTTAAAATTTAATGCTTACCTAAATCTATTATTGTTATTTAAGCCTGTGATTGAGTGACCCAGTACGATACAATTTATTTATTTTTATAATAAAAAAAAGTATCGCCCATTTGCGCCAAAAAAAAAAAAATTCGTTTTGTGTACAGCCTATTTGCGCTAAAATAAAAAAGGCATGTTTTTTCTGATAGCCCATTTGTACCAAATTTACACGGTATAATTATTATAATAAAGTAATATTTTTTTTCTCGAAGAATAATCAATAAAATTTTATTTAAATTATATAATAATGAATTTTTTTTAAATAATAATTAAAAATAACTTTTTTTTTTTAACAATGATAAATAGTAAGTAAATATTATTTACTTACTATATATTTAACATTTTTAGAAGATATACATATATGCTGAGATATACCTATGGTCATTTTCTATAACTATTTTTTTCCCTCTTGTGGTTGTTATGAACTCCATTTTTATAATTTATAATTCAAATATTATTTACTATAACGTAATTATATTTATCCAAACAAGAATATTATGTAGACATATAGTTTAACGAAACGAATGTCGGATAAAATCACACTGCAATTGTTCTTTTGACAAAATAAATAACGATAACGGAACATCTACATTGTATAACATAATAAAACTGATATAAAACTTGTTTTCAATAATCCTACGCAATAATATATGGAACTTTGAAATCTATAGACTTATAGAAATAACTTTACTATACGTTACAGCCACGATGTCTTTTAAGTGTACGAATTAATCAAATTTTTTAATGTAAAATTTTTATGCAAGTAAATTTGGCGCTAATGGGCTGTCAGAAAAAACATACTTTTTTTATTTTAGCGCAAATACCCCTTTTCTCCACCAAAAAAAAAAGTGGTCAAATGAATATTGTTCCGTTGTGCCGTAATTTGAATTCAATGATGTATCATTGTTCACGAAAAACGATTCTGAGTTAGGTCAGCTAACTGTTTGTTACTTTATATTATAATATTTCATGATACATTTTTTGATATTACTATTACAGTAATTTATTTTATTGTTAGTATTACAGTAGGTTGATTCAGTTCTAATTATTTATTTATTTATTTATTTTTTTTTTTTTTTTTATAAAAGTTGAAGAACTTATAAAAAATCTTGTAATAAATTTTCAAATCTTAATATGAATAGTTTAAATTTAATTCTTTAATTTTTTAGTTATCTCATTGTCAATTTTTACAAAACCTTTATATTTTAAATATTTTTTTTTTATTTAATACAATAATAAATTATAAATTCAATGTATTTTATTAACTTATTTTTAAACGTACATCAAAAGTTATATTTTACTTTAATTTTTTTCCGTATTACTCATCTGATATTAATTGTAAATTTTAGTATTGGCTATTCGAAATATTGATCTTACCATACAATTACATAAATATTATAATTAACTTTAAAATTAATATAAATTGCAAATTATGAATCTAACTATAAATTTTATAATATTGATAATTGTTGAAAAATGACAGATAATTTTTGAAAACTTACTTCTTCGAGATTCTTCCCTGTCCAGCGCATATTTGTTAAATAAAATCGATGGCACTTGCTGAAGTTCTGGCCCATCTAGTTGATCACCATCAGAATAACTAGGATCTAACAAAATAAAAAAAATAATTTAAAATACTATTCAATGATTAAAATAAACCCTATTAATATTCATTGTCCTCCATAAAATAGTCACACTGGTACAGTTGGGTACTTAACTTTATGTCATCGAAATATATTATTAATCCAACACACAATTATATTGATGGTTTTTCTAAGTAAAATGAATTACACACACATAACATATACATATATCAAGTATTTTAAAATGTAACTGAAATACTCTATTATGATAAATCATTTCCGTAGAAGAAAAATGTCTTACGCTCAAGAAAATACTTATAAAAATAATCTTTATCCAGACTAATCATTTCTCTAGGAAATAATATAATAAAAACAAAAACAAACTGAAGTATATGATTATTTAAAAAATTGTAACAAGATATATTGAATTATACTTGGTAATCTATAATTAATATTATAAATATGAATTTGCTTGATACTTATTATAAAAATTTTAAATACAAAAAAATTTAATTTCATGTGAATAATATGAAGTTTAAATGTCTCTTTATACTCGTATACCACACTGGCATTATAACAATATCTTTATCTATAAAATATATTTTCAACTTCGTTTTATGGAAGAGTAATAACTATATTATTATTAGACAGAAGATATTCCTTGCAACGTATATCATTATATTTTACACAATATATATGCAAGCTATAAGCAATAATTTGTATTTAAATAAATAACTCATAAATATTTACTAAGGAATTATTATAAATACATATTTGGATCCAACTAGCAGTATATTATACGGATTACGCGAGTAACGAAATTAAAATGTTTAACCATATTCTTGATTCTAGCTAATAGTGCTTAGATTTAATTCTAAATCTATAGTATGTTTTAATGGTTTTATACAGTTTAAAATTCATGATACGTAAAAAAAAAAAAACGTTTATTATACTTAATGATATTTACGTGTAACTAATTTTAACTCCACATAGGGGTACTTATTAGTTCAGATTTTGGTAATATTTATACTAATAAAAAGTTTATGTGAAATTAAAAACTGTATCTATTAAGTTTGTAATCAATCAAAATTATTCCGAAAAAATGTGGATGTTAAATGTCAATGCTGTTCAGGTATTTTACAAACTTTTTGAAAAATGAAGAACTTTTATCGCCAATTAAAATTTACTTCTAAGATATCTAGTTACCTTTTGCCGACCAAATCATAGAAATCGGAAACGCTTACCGCAATTTTATTTTTGTACTTTGAACTGTTACGATTTATCTCTTAAAATCAACCACAAACATAAAAATCAGTTGAGGGTTGAGGCCCCATACATTTAATAGTGCACTTGGAGCTAATCATGTTTCCATACGGAAATAAATAACATTTAAAAAAAGAACAGTTATTACAAGAGGTATAATATGAATGTATATGTATAAAAAATAATACATATTGCATTAATAATGTAATATTACAATAATTAATTTACTTATTTGTAGGTTAAAATGAAGCAGTTATCTGTTAGGTTAAAGCAATCCGAAAAGAAAAAAAATATAATACCCACGATAAACAACTACTAACAATAATTATTAATTAAACAGTATGATAATTAAAACTCTTTAAAGTAGGTATTTAAGATCAATTTCACATAATCTAAAATTGTGAGCTAATAGATATTTTGTCTTAGAATCATTAAGTTGCTATAACTATTTTGGTACATTGGAGTAAAACTGTAGGTTTAATGTTAGTTTTTAAAGATAATTTACAATCCTATATGAAAACTGAATTTATTACGGTACTAATGATTTGTTTAATAACCGTGAACGTATCCTTTGTAAAATATAAGAAAACATCAAAACAATTTTTAGATTGATCTAAATTTTTTAATTCTCAGCTCTTATCAATTATTAATTATTTTAGTTCTAAAAATAATTTTATTAATATAAATTAAATATACTTAAACATCTACATAATATATTTTTATTTTTAACATGTATTTTCAAATAATATTTATAAATATGTAATAAAGTACATATTTTTTTCATTTGAATAGTTCATTTTTTTCAATTAAATTTTAATGCTCATGATTATAACAACATTAAAGACAAATTTTCAAGCAGTATTAATTCAAAGAATAATGTTTTTGATATTTAAATAACTACAAGAATGAGGAACATGAATCTCTTAAGTATGAATATAGTACAGTTCTCTTTTTAAAACTTACCTATAATTCGTTCGATGAATTAAAGATTGTAATAAAATATATACTCTGTGTGTCTTTATTCTTTAACATATTACATAACAACTAAGCTTAAATAATTCATTATTTATTTTGTTTTACTCCAATATACAAATACTAATAATATTATGCGAGTACCTTGCACTCGATATCGTCCGTGGTAATAATATTGGTTAGCATTGTTTCGGTGACCACTGTTTTGACTGGTCGATCTTGGTTTAATAGCTGGGGAGTGTCTTCGTAACGGTACGGTATCAGAATACCTGGATTGCTGCGAATATCGGTTAGGGGCTTTAACAGGCATCCCGCCTCCAAACATGGCATATTCTCTTTCCATTTTATCATAATACCTACAAAAAATGTATACATGTTTTGAAAACGAGATAAAAATAAAATCAAACTAACACAATTTTATAGATATTTCACCTGCATTCAGTGTCCGAATAAGAAGATCTAGTATAACAATCTGACATTCCAAGAGCACTGTCTGCAGATCTCTGTGATATTCGACCCGTTCTCTTTAATGACGTAGTTCTTGAACTAAAAAATAGATCAGATTAAAAAAAAATATATATCATATTGTTGTTAGGTTGTAACATTTATGAAATCGTTTTAAAGCGCAAATTCAATAATTTAGAAATAGTAATCAAGTATTTTTAATGGGATTTTAAAGAAGTTTTTTCACGTAAATATCATTATGTTGAGTTATTTATTTTTTTTTTTTTATTTAATACAAATTGAGTACAGGTATTTTATATACACATGAGACGTGATAATTTAATATATTAATAAAATAATATGTAATACTTATCAATAATAATTATTGTACATGGAACTTTAAATATACTTAAATTATTATTAAAATTTTTGATTAATTTCAATTAAGGAAAATAGGTACATCTATAACTTAAAAATCAGTTAAATTTGATAAAATAAAAAAATTTTAATATCTTAAAATTAATGTAAATAAAATGTTTAGTCATATATTATACTCATATGTGATATAAATTAATTACACAATAATTTCTCTGTGATGAAAATAATTAAATAGTTTAATTATATTGAAATAAAATGATTTATGTTGACGCAGAATGCAGATTAATATCGTAATCCTCTTACACTTCTACCATGGACTTCACAAAAGTACAACATAATTAATAAACAATAAGCATATCATATCAAATTCAAGATACAACTAGAAGTAGTCAAAACCCCATATAACTTGACTCATAGTGGGCCTTTAGGGGATTAACAAGTGAACGTGCTTTGACTGTGTTAAAATATGTAAACCCAAAACCAGATACGTAAAATCTTACCCGTGTGATCTTGTAGTGGACCTTTGACTGCGGGACCTCCTTAGGGACTGTACTCGTCTCTGCCGCCTGGTGCATGTATAGCAACATACTTTCCAGTAAAGGAACCTGAAGGAATGCGCCATTATGTCGCCGATATTGGACAGACATAAGAGCATCAACGGTATACCAACAATCGCGTATATTATAGTGACTATTTTTCCGTTAAGGGTTTTTGGAGCTATATGACCGTAACCTGAAACAAAAGATTTGGATCACCTATATAAGCCGTCCTAATAATTTCAACTACCTATAATTTATATAATTATAAGTTATAAGTTCACATGACATGTGTTAACTGAATATTTTTATGCATTTTTCTGAAAACACGTATTTAAATGTATTCAAAACAATTCTACTTTAAAATATATTCAACGTATAGTTCTATTTATTAAGAAAAATATAAACAACTATAAAATAAACAATATTAAAAAAAAAAATGCACTTCACACACTCATGCGTTAACTTTCGATATTTTAACTAGGAAATCGTATAGCCCTTATCAAACACTAGTGATATAGAAGTTTCTAGTTTTATTATTATCGAATATCGTAAGACACCAAATCCCTTTACTAAATGCCTGGTAAATATCTATCAAATACGTTTATCTGAAGTTCCTTATATGTAAGATTAAAGTGGTTTTATAAAATCATCAAGGCTAAGTACGGTTTTACTAATTAAAGTTTAACAATAGTTAAAATGGCTTTCTCATAATGTAAAGAACAAAGCCCGCTTGATTAAACAAAGTTCTTTTTATGCCACGATACTATAAAACAAGTTAAATGTAAAAAGCCGAAAATAATATACTATAAGCAAACTTAGTTAATCAGACACAATAAGTAACAATCTAAAGCTTTAAGTTATTTCAATTAATCAGCAAATAGTGTTTGGTAAAGCAATATATTTTGTAATCCATCATGTTTTTTTATTATTATATAAGTAAAACCAAAGTGATAATCAGAAAATTTGTACATTTTTTTTGCGTATATAAAATTTGTGCCTCGACTATGTCCAATTGATTTAATGTTGGTGCCATTTACTTGCAATTAATTTGTAAAAATGTCGTCGGAAAATTAATTTCAATTCATTTTTAACGAATATATTATAGACAAACATAACTTGAAAATAGATACCAAGATCACGAAAAATCCCGACTTCATCTATTCAGTTACAAATCAATGTCTGCTCAGATAAGTAGTTTTGAAATGGTGTATTATGTATCTAATACCTATAATTTTTTTAAATCAATTATGCTTTGTTTAATAAAATAAATGATTTTTTGGTGATATTCAGTATTTTTTTTTCTTATTATTATTATTGTTTTACTCACAGAGAATTTAATAATTACATCACAACTTACACTAATATAATATGTTTATAACTTTTAACTTATGACACTTAAGTTTAATTACTCAATCACAGAGTGCCAATCAAATTAAGTTTTCAAAAAATATAGAAATACATAATTGTATTTAAATAGCGTTTTTACTCGTAGAATATCTATTACACGAAATATTATCCGTTAAAATAAAACATCACTCTGAATATTATAAATTAATTAATAATGGTTTGTTTACAATAAAATAACAGGGATTTATGACACAGTAGTGTTTAATTGAGTACACCTGTAACATGTATGATTTTTCTTAAACATTTTTTAAAACAGTTTACCTAAAAGTACACTATCTATGAATTATGAAAATTACTTTTTAACTTTGACAAAACTTTATAAAAAAAAAAACCAGTATTGTATTTTGAATATTTCAATATCCTATAGACTAATTAAATATTATTAATTATATAAAATTAAAAGAAACAAATATCTTTAAAACTTTCGTGTCAACTAATGACAATTTATATAATTATTTATTATTCTGTTTACTAAATTTATATAATATGATTATTGATAATAATTTAACACTAATTATTGCTCATAATGTAATTCTTTAACATTTTATTAAAAAATGAACTGAAATGTAAAATACTGGATGTCTTTAAAGATGTCGAAAAAAATAAATGTTAAATAATTTGTATTTTATTAAAATTAGGAATAAAAATAATATTTCTATAAAAAATAATAATAATAAATAATTTTTGTTCAAATAAATTACATAGTAAAACGCAATATAAATATACAAGACGTTAGATAATTAGTTTAATGCCACGGATTGTTATTACGGTACTTTGTATACATATAATAATATTATTTGACTAATTTATCAACAAATTATTGTGTTAATTACTATTCAAATTATTAAATTATAATTAAAACGAACCTTTTATTTTTCTTATTTATTGAGATTAAATTTAATAAATAGTGTATCATACATTAGTATGCAAAATAATATGATAGTTATTCAATAAATTATCATATTATAATATTGTGTCATAAGGTCTTTAGAATATAGTATAGACTCTATAAATAATAAGAGTAACCTAGTGATCTACGTTGTATACATATTTTCAGGATTATTGCTAAAATATAATGTAACTAGTGATAAAGTACTTATGTATCATAAATATTTTTTGTACAAGGCTCGAGTTATAATATATTGAAGAATTACCAGAGTAAAATGAGTATTGAGTAATGACACAAATTCGTAAGTTTCTACTATTGTTTGGAATTTTCATTATACTATTCTACAGTATTATATTCCTTTCACGTGAAAAATTTCAAAGTTATAGGATAAATATAATATAGGATAGTCATATAACATTTGAAATTAAGAATAAAAGCAATAGACTGACTTATTTCATTTAACAAAAAAAAAAAAATGTCGTGCCATCGCTTTACTCGCTCTCCCGACAATTGTCAGACCTATGCGGACAAATCGATTTTTATTCACTTTCTGAAGTGAAAACGAAGACTCATGCAATTATAATTTTAAATTTTATATTAATTAGCCATGGCCTAAAAAAAAAATAGACAAAAAAAAAATTGATCGAATAAAAAAATACATCCTCACGTGTCACAACGCGACCGTGATATATCGAAAGATTTGTAACGCTCTACATGCACGTCATTTGCGTCGTCCGCCCAAAGATTCAATCAAATATAGAAAGATCTCATACTGGAAGAATAAACGGTTTATTGGTGTCGAAAAATTAATAACTAACAATGTAACTCACATATAATATATATCCTGTCAACCTAAATATTCACTCAAACTTCACGCTTATCTAGTGGACAATGATTCGTAAGTTTTTTAATTTAAATATAATATTAAATTGTGTAGTCTACCTACATATTATTATATGCATCAATTGTCGAGCGCATTGAACCTCAAAAATTATTTATTTTTATCGTTTTTAGTATTTTCCAACCTCGTGGAAATAACCAAATAATATTACTACCTAAATAAATTTTACTGACAAAATCATTCTATAAACCATAATACATATAATTTATTAGACGATTCACCAAGCATGAACCTTTTCACTTTTTAATAATACTTTTTGGAATTTTTAATTGAATTTATATAGCTTTGTACTGAATTAGCATTATAATTTCAAAGTTAAGATTTTTACTCAATTTGAGAAGTATACTGCGTGAAAATTCAATAGTAAAAAGTCTTTTTTATAACTATTTTTTAATGTAAAAGTTTAAATAAATTATTTTTTAATATTTTGATGCACCTATAAATTGAAACGAAGATATATTTTTTTCAATAATTTCTTAGTTATTAAACTTGAAGCATTAATACGATAGTTCATGATTATAGGTTTATGAGATTTTGAGACTATGATGATTATATTAACATTTTAAAATAATTGGTACAATTTATCTATGTCTAAAAAAAATACAATACTAAACATTACATACATTTATATTATTAAAGACTATGATTTAAGGATTATTATCGTTAGTTGATAAAGCTTAATGACTACCTACTTATTATAATATATATATAAAATCCAAAATTCAAAATTTGAATCAACGAATTATTCTAGGCTAAAAAGGTAGTAAGTATAAGAGTTTAGTTAGTGAATCATTGTCATTTATGATAATATGTATTTAAATTACCTATATAGTGTCCGATTGTATATTATGAAAACGTGTGTTGATTTTCGACATGATGAAAATGTAAGGAAGTCGTGTATAGCTGATTTACATATTATACAAACAATGATGACCTCGTTTCAATCTGGTTTGGTCATGCATAGGCTTATTAGTTGCTAAGACGATTATTATTATTTTATTTTTTACAACTGGTAGACGAATACGTGGGCGTGTCACCGTCAGATTCCACGTATCATTGCAACGATGACATAATCGTAATCGTCCGTAGTTATTCAATTCGGTTGTACGTCAAACAATATCTTTAAATAGATACCGGATTTTTACACGCATCCTAAATCCCAAACCATTATTTTTCACTTGCGATTCACCGCAAAAACAAAAAAATACCAAAAGATGTATGTGAACCGGCCGCGTCACTGACCCAGTCATCCAGGTCACGAGCGCGTTGTACAATAATCGACGACATTCGATTCATCTTCTCGACCGTAGTGGCCGGAAGCTGCTTTGAAAATAAAACAAAAATCCTTGTACAGGCATAATATCTCGATACGTAATCAGATCCATCGTTGAACAGCACTATATATCCGTGTAGAATAATATACCCTCCAGTTAACTTTATCCTCTGCTCACTTGAATCAAAATTCGAGCGATTAATTTTTGAGTTATTACACTAAATGTTCTAAGGATAATAGTATTTAATAATAATGGTTGTATATGAATTATAAAATAGATTTGTATTTAATCTAGTACTTATTATACTCTATTATAATACTTATTACACAAGTCAAAGAGTTTTAATAAATAATAATCACTATAATTTCTAAATTATCATAGTCCTTTATCTTTTAAATCTAAATCATTATTATTATTAGTATTTAAACTTAATAACTCAGAAAATACTTGTTTGAATTTCCATTAATGTAAATTAAACTAATTAATGTTTTAATAAAATGCATCATCTCTGTATTAATTTATATTAGAAAATAATTGGTATCGTTAGAAAAAAAAAAAAAATTGATTAAAACAAAACATTCTTTAAATAACAAAACAAATCTAAATACTTTAAAATATGATCCTTTAGTCACTAACTTAAGTTATTGTGGTTTATTATTTGGAATTCTTTAAAACCATCCAAAATCAAAATTAGAATACAGGTTGTACCTGAAGACCTCCATAAAAAAAAAAAAAAACGTAAGACACTTTAACTACATGGCTTTCTGAGATAACTGAATATTAGTACCTTTATAATTATATTTTTACAAATATTATAAGTTACAATTTTTAAATCAACAACAGATTCTTATAAAAAAAATAAATATTTTATTCCAAAATAAAATCATTTATCAAGACACTTATGCACGACTGTACGATTCTCGCCATACATTTTGTACAACGGTGAAATAATAACTTATTATAATACGAATGTAAAAGAAAATTTAAACAATTAAAACAAATGTCTAAAATACTATATTTAGTTTTTGTTAATCATAATACCTACTAATTTTAAACCCTAACATATGTATAAACACGAATATTAAATTTTAAAGTTTTATGAGAATATTTATTTTTTTAATGTTTTAATACCTTAATAAAAAAAAATAACATTTTGCAATTTAATGTATTTATATAAATACCAGTTCATTTTTGACAGATGAAAATATTCTAAAACAAAAAATACAAGTATATTTATTACCCGGAGCTATATAATAAAATAAAAAAAAAAAAAATTATAATTTATTTCAAAAACAATAGCTCTTGCGCTCCATAAAGAAACT
Organism: Melanaphis sacchari; assembly: GCF_002803265.2. Lineage (NCBI taxonomy): Eukaryota > Metazoa > Arthropoda > Insecta > Hemiptera > Aphididae > Melanaphis > Melanaphis sacchari. Next base: position 1,067,676 of record NW_020271599.1, on the reverse strand, counting down.
AAATTTAAATCTTAATAAACTGTTTTGGAGATTGCAGTTTCTTAAAAGAAATTCAATCCAAATACTTATTAAAACTAAGGAATTGAATAACGACGTAAATAAAAGTCCATAAAAACAAATCTGTCTTTGAAAATGCACTGCAGTGAATAATTTATTTTATTATCTCGAAGAAAGTTTGAAACGTCATCAATATTTGTCGTTGATAATTTTGTTTTAACATTTTAATTAAATTCCAACAAAAATTCAATAGTAAATGATGGATATAAAAATGGATAACCAGTAATTTGTCACAGCCAATTTAAAAATTACTCACCAATTCAAAATTAAAATACATCTAAAAAACAATTAATTAACAAATAAAAGAAATAATAATTTTTTTTTTTTATTTATTTATATATACACATCAAAAGCAAAGATATTTATTAATTATAACGTTATATTTGATAAACAAACGATTCAAATTTGTAAATGTAATTTTAACAGAAAATAATAAACGTAAATAATTAAATAACACAGGTCTAACCATAATGATTAAAAAATATACGAGTATGTTATATCACCAAACAAAACATAACGCAAAACGTTATGTATAGTATATCATAATAGTAATTTTCAATTATTTAATAGTTGTGAATTATAAAATATACTAAAAATTTTAATTTTGAATAACGATAAACGCAAAAGTTGAATAACTTTTAAATTTTGAATAACGATAAATTCAAAATTTGTATAACGTTTTAATAGTATGTAACGTATAACAAAATATTTTTTTTAAATACAAGCCCCTAGGTGTAATAGTTATATCATATAAATGGTACAGATACGGTAGAATAATGATTATTTAAATTAAATAGTATAGTTCCAATAAATGTAAAAAAATTTTAAACCAAGTGATGGTTTTTGAATTTGAAATTATAAAATGTTCAAACAATATTATTGTACGTCCTACTTAATTTTAATTCTGAATGAAATTTTCTTATGTGACCACTTTGAAGTATTATATCATATAGTTTGATCACAGATTTTCTTTTGCCGGTTATTATTAATGCATATTACTAAAAGACTGTTAAAAATTCGTAGAGTTTTAAAAAAACTGTGTGAAGAAAATGTATACTAGCAAATAAAGTCATCTAACCATTTTTGGATAAACCGATAATTCGGATAGAACGAAATAACCTGTTATTACTTATTAATATGTTAAAACTGTTTTATAGTTTTTATATTTATATCATCCAAAATCAAGGATTTTTAATCAGTTAAAATTACTAAATAACGATTTTACACGAACATTTATTAGTACTATATAATAATCGATTAAAAAAATCATAAAATTTAATAAATAATTACTAGATACGTAGTATACATTATAAAGGTAGTACTATAATTCGCGGTTTAGTTTCCGGATAAACAAGGATGTTTGTTTCTGTGGTTTACACTCTAAAATATAAAGAATCGCGTAAGAAGATGATTTATTATAGACGAGAAAGCACCTCATTTACGTCCTACTACATCGAAATAATCAACACGACAACACTACAAAAATAATATAAAACCGATAACACCGTTATAGTAATGTCGTTACGAAGAAACTGTTAACGGATTTTTTTTTTTTATATATACTCGAGAAATCAGTACTCACTACAGTTTCAAATATCGGCTAGTTATGCGTTAAACATGGCGTCATGGCGATACAATTAAAACTTGGTGTAAAGAATAAAGATAATATGACCCGTTCGCGTCAAATCCCCTCGATACTTACCGTTCATCAACCACGGTTAATGTGTGCGAATAATATTATGATACAGAAGGCCTGCTCTAATCAACGTGATATCGAAAATCGAAATCAAATATTATTTTCAGTGATGAGCGACGTCAATTCGTAAACAAACTTTGTCGTTCACACTTCACGGATTGATAGCAATAATAAACAATTCGATAAAAGTATAACACGTGACGATAATCCAACACCTCGCCGTTCCGAACAACGCTTCCGTAGTTCCGTGATAATATTTAATCTAAACAGCTAGATGACTCTTCTGGAATCTTTTGTACTTTTGTACTTTGTAGCAGTTATTTGGATTTTGGATAAATATTTGGATGTATAATGTATATGTAGATACTTCGGAGTCTCCAGTGCTGACGACTGCGAAGAACGAAAAATCAAAGGGCCGTGCGTAAAAGTCGATTTCACCCACTGTGGGTGGTACGTTTGAATTTCGTGGGCTTTTCGGTTTACGGTCTTAGAAAAAATATTTTAATTGTTATTGTTATGGTATCAACCATTGTTGAAATCGAATTCGATTACTTTACGTTTGGAACAAAAAAAAAAAAACAAAACAAAACTAAACTTGTGACCCATTGCGGATTTTTGACAAACGCCGTATTTATTATTGACGTACGCATAGCAGCGGTGTAAACAACGCACTGTTATTCGATATCGGATTTTAAGAAACATGACATATTAATTTATAGTATTGATATTCTTTCGCAAAACCCACATGGTAATAATATTATTGTTATTTCTGTCTATCACGTTGGCTCCGCAGTCCCGAAATTATTGCAGTGTTGACCAAAATAAACGATATCGTAACGTATTTATGACGTGCGTAACAGGCAACAGCCGTACAGGTACAACAATAATCGCAATAACGTGTGCGGCGCTCCTCGCGCGTTCGCGTGTGTGTTACATCTTACATCATGACGAAACATAGGGCATCGGCTCATTTCACTCTATGATTTTCGCACAGACTTGAGACTTCAGTCCACTCGCGCCGGCGGGCGGAAGACGATGTTCCACGTTCTTGTGTCGTAATAATAATTATGATAATTATTATTATTATTATTATTATTATTATTATTATTATCGTCGTCGTCGTCATCATTATTATTATATGTTATTATCATACGCGTGATAACGCGCGCTGTACACTTTTACGTATCCCATTACACACCGCTCGGCACTCGCCTGTTTCAGCCGTTACGATGGGCGGACGGCGCAAAAATATCGTTTTGACCGAAAACGGTTCGACCAGAGATCCCGGATTTTGGGTCCACGAAATCCGCTCCGACACGGCACGGCTAACTAGCGCACCGTTCGCCAATGCGTACGAGTATCTCCTCCGGTGGGTTAGATAACGCGGATCGCGTACGACGCCGTTATTAACGTATAATATACGAATCGTACCTATGATGCGTGTACGGCGGCGGTGTTGTCGTGTGCGGAGACGGACGACTCCCTCCGCCGGCCGGCCGTTGCGAAATAATAAAATGCAACAAAACCGTTCGGTTTCAAACAACTCTGGGCGGTCACGCGGCGGTGCCGACCGCGGAACTCGGCGATCGCCGTATTGAAACCGCCGACACGATTATCGTTGTATTTTTGCTGTGAAATGATGAAAACAATAAAAAATTATATCTAATTGGTTGACCATAGGTCGTAGAAAAAAACACGACGACGTAATACATCGTGTGTACAGGGACCGCGGCGTGCCGGTGCGTATCTAGAATGATCTGAACAGGGGCGAGCTAGATTTTTTTTTTTTTTTTGTACTCTAGAGGACGACAAACATATTTTTATAAAATGTTAAGTATTAGGTAATAATATTGTATGTTTATTGAAATCCCAATGAAATTAACAAAAATAAAAATTCGAATCCACTGCATCCCACCGTACTGTGTGTTATAATATGTCTTACGTGTATGATGCCTAACACACTCGACGCAGTAAGTTTAGTACTTAAAAAGGTAAATTTTCATTTCACGAAAAAGGTAGAACGTTTTTGGAAATATTTAAGTAATTAATAAAAACTGTTTGAAATAGACGTTTTTGATCAACAAGTTGTATTTTACAAATGTTTTTATCATTTCAATTATTTATGTTTTTACTTTTATGATTTAGAAAAGTTCAAATATAGTTCTCAACTAAACACTAAATGATCGACTAGTACTAAAATTAAAATTACGTTGAAAAATAAATGCTCACTGAGAAGTTCCAACAAAGTAAACGTGGTACTAATCAACCACATTTACTCATAATATGCATAACAACATGGTGTTTAAATCCATAAAGGTTAACTTTAATCAAAAAGAAACGGCTAAGTTATTTTATTTTTATTTTTTTTTAACTTATATAGTTAACGGATTTACTTATTAATTAAATAACTTAACTATCAGATAAAATATCCATTATAATAACGTAGCTCATCACAATTAATTTAAAAAATAGTGGTTAAGAAAATTGTTTAATGTTATTGTATCTACCATACATCTATATTATAAAATTATGAAATATTTATTTAAAACCATAGTATAAAAACATAATGATAAAATGAAAGTATATTTAAAATTTTTAATTTTAATCACGAGTATTTTATTAATTATTACAAACCTATGTGCAAATATTTTTTTAACTTAATGTATATTAATTTCTAAATTAATTTTGATAAGTTACATTATTACGTTGGATATTTTATCAGATATATAAATATACATATCATTGTTAAGTTAAAAACATATTTGTACATAAGTTTTTAATAAGATACTTGTAATTAAAATAATAAAAAATTAATTAGGTAATATAATTGCATTTAATCACTATGAACTTAACAATGATATATTTAAATAAATTTAAACAAATAAATATTTCATAATTTTATAATGTAGATGTATGGTGGATACACAAACATTAAATAATTTCCTTAACCACTATATGAGTAATGTGTGTTATACAATAATAAAAAGAAATAGTAAGATACATTTATAACAAAATAGATAAGTTGATATTTTTCTCTGTATTTAATTTAAAACATTTAAAATTTAATAAATTGATATTTTTGAAAACTTCTAAAGTTTAAAAGTAATATTTCAATCAAACTTATTCATAATCTACTAAATCAAACACCTAACAATCAACGAATACAATTATTATACTTAAAAATTAAAATTTAACTATCTAATTAACTTCTTTCTTAAACGAATTTTAAACCCTTATCGTTCAGCTTCTGTCAACTGTCATTGATAAATTAATTTTTAAAAATGCCAACTAACCAAAATGTCATTTATTCTTTATCATTATTATTATTCAACGTAATTGGATTATTTGAAACAATAAAAAACTTCAATATTTATTATACGATAAAAAATTAACATCATGTTAATTAAAAAAATCTATTCATCACAACAAAACAAATATACATAAATTAAAAACCAAATAGACATTTTAAGTATACATTTGCCTCTTTTAATTGTTTAATTATTTATTTATTCTCTAATGTACTTATCACGTGCTGCTTGCATACAGGTATTGTAAATATTTTAACAATAAAAATAAAAAATAAGAGTACTATTTGTTAATATTTAACTTATATTTACTTAATAATTTTAACATTTACTGAACTAATTTTAGTTAATTTTTCATTGTTTTGGGGAATATTCTATGTAGGAATATCATTATTATTATTATTATTATTATTATATTGATAAGCGGAGATGCCCGTGTTACCTGCATAATATTATACGTAACAACTAACAAGACGTATACAGTGCAAAAAAAAAATTATGAAATTTTAGATGTTAAAAATCCATCACTATAAAATTTCTACAGATTGATATTGCAATATATTGTTTCACTGAATACAATTTTTACACTGTACAACGATGAAAGTAAAAGTGCTAATCTAAAAATCTTCTCGTAACGTGATTTAACATACTTACGTAGTAAGTGTTTATTCGATTTCGAAACATGAATATTAAAAAATGTGATATTATCAAACAACTCCTGGTTTTAGAATCGTAATAATATAATAACAACACAGTGCAACACACACGTGAATGTCGATTTGTTCCATGCAGTAGGGTTAATGTATTCATTACACACATTTCGAACCGTGAACGCGATTGTTTCAGCGGATTATTGGCGCGTATATAGTATACGAGTATAAAATACAAAAAACACGTTTCGCAGAAAACGTCTGAAAATTTGTTTTCCGTATATGTATACATGCCCTGTGGTATAATATTATATTACTAATAATACTGTCTAGTGACGAATCGTATGAAAATGATGTGGTCGATTGCAACGATTTGTGCTGTTGACAGTGAAGGATTAAACGCTATTTTAGTCCGTGGGTATAATTCATTTGAACGCTGCGATGTGTGCGTGTTTATCAAATCAGTAAAAAGCATCAAACGCGTGGATCAATTGACGTTTGAAACATTAAAAGACACTGCACCGTGGAACAGAATCAACATTATCAGCAGTGACTAAAGTCTGTCATCATTATACGCGAATTTGACAACGGTTAGCCGTATCCAAGTTTGATTGTATACATAGCATACAGTTATACAACACACGGCTGTTGTACACGTGATGACTGTTATCCCGGCCTATTGCAATAGTAAGCATACATGATGCATGACTGCAACAGATTCCCATTGCAGCTGCAGCTGGGGCGTTCGAACGGGCAGAGAGACGCACACCGGAATTAATTGTACATAAACAACGAATAAAACGATGTGTACCAATGACATTGTTATAATTACGTGTACTATTCTCGTAAATTAAATTCATGAGGAGGCTTAGATATATTGATCACAGATAGCATACTCAGTTCTTAAACTATCACCCTCGTCATTTCCAAACGAAAAAAAAATATAACGAATTCTGACTTCATATAAGCGTAGTATCTACAAAAACAAAATACATCAATATATAATATATGTACTCTCCAATACGGTTACACAGAGATGTAGTCAAATACTCAAATGCATTAATTATTACTATTGTTAGTTAAACTTATTAGTTATCTTTATTTATGCACTATGAAACGAAATAGTATGAGCAATCAATTTTGTCGAATCAATACTTGTTGGTTATTAAAAAATTTAACATCTATAACAAATATTAAAAGTTCTTAAAATTAAATTAAAATTTATGAAAAACGGACATAATTAATTTTTTTTTTTTAGTGAAAAGGGGAAAATTATTTTATCTTATTCAATAACTATGGATTTTACGAGTAACATGCCAATATAACAAATATGTTGCATGCAGTTCATATCCGTACTAAATTTTACATCGATAATAAAATATTAATTCAAAATAAAAAAACGTGTTTTATATATAACCGTACAAAAAAAAAAAAAATTGCTCTCTTCTAACAAATAATAATTCTTATAAATGAAAAGCAGTAGACAGCATTGAAGAAAAATCATCAAATTTTTTCTGAGATATTAATTAATGCACCAAACAATAAATACCATCTTTAAGACAGCACAAATATGAGAACGCCGCGCCGTATCCATTTGATCCAAACTTTATACCGTTAAGTGTAAAGCAAAACAAACAAATTTTGTGATTATTTATTAATTGATTCCATAGAGGATAATGGTACCTTCCTTTCCTTCTTGGTATTAGTGCTAATTCTGATGGAAGTCTTACTATACAAACGCTTTTGAAAGTTTCCACTCAAAGTTCAACTTAATATTGCTATATTTTATATAATTTATTTTTTATTTATTTTTTTTTATCGATAAATACATAATATGTGTCCAGTACAAAACTATTTTTATATCTTTATAATATTCAAATATGATGATTCAGTGTATTGGGAGTATGGGAAAGGGACTTTTGAAATAGTTCAACGTTTAATCCATTATTATAAAATTAACTAAAAAATAGGCAGTCTTCAACACCTCTAACTATTGATTATAAGTCAATTATTATTTTGCCAATTATTAGTTGTAGTATTTATAAATCGTATGCTTTTGGTCACAATGATTACTAGTCATATGCATAATTGGTTGTGATACTAACAAGTTGTATATTTTATGTTCATAAGTAACATACCCTTTTGTCATGATAATTTGTTTAAAAATGGTATATAATAATTATACAAATGTGCAATAATTATTATTGCAATATAATTTAATATACAAACGTTAATGAATATATTATTTTGTTAGAGATAGCTTTTTTTTAAGAAAAAAATATAATAAATTGAACAAATTAACAGAATGATATTATTATTGTAAATATATTATTTTTTTTCAATTTATAATAACAATTAATGTTATAATTATTTAAAATATTTTTAACTTATTTTATAACATTAAGTAAGTGATACGAATAAATATTTATTATTATTGTTTTTTTTTAACCAACCTACTGAAACTACCTACCCTACCGGAGTTTTCGTTGAATTTGCGCCTCTGAATATTATTGTTATTATCCTTGACACCCAAGGTGACTGCAAAAGTCCTGTTTATACTCAGATGGATGACTCCGGAAATCATCACTCGACGGCATTATACTAAAACTTCAGTAATGTACGCGTGTAACGCGATCGTTTAATTAATTTTTCGCTTTTCGTATAATTATTATTCCGTTCGTTTCGGTCGTCATGTCTGAACGTCGCGCATGTCACAACGCATCGTGTACGCGTATCATGAACACTGCATTGTATATAACTAAGGATAAAAACATTTTAATATGACTGTAGGTTACGTGTAAACATTAGAATAATGCGTTTTACATTAATTTTATCCCGAAAACGTTCCAGTTCATTCGTCTACGATGTGTACATGCGTGACATATACATTATTATATAACACTTTAACACTTACAAAAACGTTGAAATAATATCGTATCATTATTATATTATTATTATGTCTAGGCTGTATTAATTTTTAAAGACCATTTTACTTATTTAATAAAATATAATATACGTGGATGTATATGATCTTTTTGGCACGTTACTTAAGTAAGGTACGCAATTAAAATTTAAAACTACGTAACATTACAAACCTAAAAGTTTAATTGAATAACGCTTATGTTATTTATACTTAATAGATTTATTTTAATTTTTCTATTTTTATATATGACAGAATACTGTATAGATTTATATATAGGCAGTAGGAACTAAATTATGTGTATTACAATATGAACAATGAATACAATTTTGGAAACACTAGATCGAAATGTAAGTGCCTTGGTTAATTTTTTTACCTATTTTTTAAAATAAAAAAATCTTTTATCATTTTTATTTCTATCAACTAATAAGTATTATTATTTTCAAAGGTATTATATAAATATATACATATATATACATAATAATCAATATTCCAATACAAAATAGAAAGAAATTAAGTTCTATTGTTAGTTGGAAAAATGTTTAAGAAAAAATTGAATTGCAAATAATAATAATAATATTATTATTAGTACTTAAAAGTTATGAGCGTTGAGTTCAGATTTTAAATTTACGGCTACATTAGTGCACCGGCAATTTTTGAAAAAAATAATTGAATCTCGTTTAATCCTATGCGCTATATATTATATTATGCATTTTTGTGAAGTACCATCAGTACTCACTACAGTGAAACACATTTTTGACCGTAGTTAAAATGTTTCAATGTCAATGAGTGTATTTTTATTATAGTCGTCCTTTGGGCGTGAATTTTGAAGGTAAGAGGGCATCTGCTACCAATATCATAATAGTGGGTTGCACTGACAAACGTGATAATAATTTTTCAAACGCGTTCAAGTTTCCACCACCGAAGAACAATAACAATAGCAATATTCCCACGTGACTTTTTGCCGGTTATATATTCGTCCCCTTCTATTTGACAAGAGAACATTTTAACGCTCTCTTTTCCACGATGACGGCGACGTCTAAAATATCCATATCCAACTGAGCTCACTAATCTTATGTAAGTCAAACCGTGTATACCGATATCGCTCATTAAACGGACTGCCACGCCGAAGACAAAAACTGTCAAATGACGAGTAAGTAACAAAAATGTCATGAGTAAAAATTTTATCTATTTTTCAATAATATAACATTATATTATATGCATGACTTTTACAATTCGACTCGCACGCATTCGTTTCATTTCGTCGGTTCTATATATATGAAAAGTTTTATAAAGTTTCCGGCGAAAAACTATCAATTTAAGACACGTTCTGACTACATCATTATAGGTTATCCGTGTGGTTGATTAAAATTAAGTTTTAATGCCAGTAACAAGTAGAAAAATTATTTCAATAGCTGTAATAATATTACAGTGGATATATACGTAATTTACTATGAACAATTTCTTTCGAAAATACGAGTAAATTGTAACGAGTATTTGGGATTAAAACTTAGTATTTCTTTTAAATCTAGTAATAAATACAGAAGTGGTAACTATAGAAATACCATACAACTATTATTTAAAAAATTATCAATGAATCGAAAAAATATTATACTGTCTTTAATTCTCTCTCTCTCTCTCAACTCATAAATAAGCTTAACTTCCTTTCATACCTATACGCCTGCGATCTATGTTTCGTTCGATAATTAAATAGTCAGTAGTTATACAGAAAAACAACAATAACCATTTAAAAAATAATAACTATATAATATAATATTTTATGAAAACAAATTCAAATTCTGTTAAGAATTTATAATGGTGTTGCCTACAAAGCTCACTTATGTAAACGCCATCCCAATTTCCATTAACGTTAGTATAAAACTTATATTATATTCACCTGAAATTCGCATGACGTAGACTTTGAATAATATTCTAGTACCTAACATTTCAGTTTATAATATTCATAAAAATAAAGAATAAAATTTAAATACATAATCAAAAAACTAATAAAATTTACTTATTTACCTAGCCTATTTACATAGGACATTTCGAAGGGTTTACTTTTCCTTGAATTATATACCATTTTGTATATTAATTCTACTATATCAATTTAATAATCATTTGAAGTTCCTAGAAACATTTAAAAAATATTAATAACTCTTTAAATTTCAGGTTATTATAATATATAATTTATAGGTATTAAATTAAAAATGAACATTTATTAAACAAAGCATTATAATAAATACCACAATAAGCAAAATAAACTGCTTATATTTATTGAAAACCAACCGATAAAATGCATAATATAATGGTCCATATAAAATAAGATATTGAATGACATCTTTTTTTAAATATTTTATTTTATTTTTTTTTTTTTTTTGTGAAACATCATAATATTCTACTAGTTATCCCCGAGCACTTCATTGCTCATGTCACTCATACAAAATGCACCATGTTAAATTTGGTCCCTTAATGCTAACATTTAGCGTAACACATATGGATACCTAAATAAAACTTTTGTTTTTTTTTTTTTTTTTGTGTATTCATGATATTTTCAACATATCAACTATAGCTCTCGCTCAACGATATATTTTTTTTAACCGTTTAATAGCAGCATTTTATTTTTTTTATTTTTTTATTTTTTTTTTTTTTTTGACCCAAATTTAATTTCCTTGTGATTCTTAACCAAAAACAATAACTTATAAATTTCCAATAAGGTGAATCAGAAACAACGAAAACGTTTCGTACTGTTATATATACAACATCAACTAAACACTAAGATACTAATTTCTAATAATAAACTAATAATTGGTAACATAGATAAATAAAAATATATTTTTTTACCCGTGTTCTCCAATTATTTAAAAATTATAAGCTTCATTTTTTTATTAACTTATAGAATCAAAAATAGGCTTGAAATTTGCTTCACAATGTACTCTTTCGTTAAAAAAAACCAAGATAATCGGATGAGTAGTTTCAAAAAAACATGCAAGACAAAGATTTCCATTTTCACATTCAAATATATAGATATAGATAGATATATATGAACAAGGCATTTATATATTTAATGACTGTTTATTGTACATAGGATTATGTTTGTACATAATATGTTCTTTAGTGCACTGATTACCATTTTTCTACCATTATCCTAAATAATGTAGTTAAATATAGCAAAAAAAATAATCATGATGAAAATGTACTTTATTATCATACCCGGAAAGGTCGTTTCTATATTATGATTAACCCTTATACTTTGATGGTTAATTTTTTATGGTATATTTTTGTTTCTCATTAGAAAAAATAAATAAAATAAAAAATGTTTCTGTGAACAATGTTTTTATTTTATTGTAATGCAAACACTTTTTAATTATATTTTAATCACTTTTCTCTTAAATTATCTATTATAAAATCTTTGTTTCCATCGTCTTTCCCAATAAAATAATTACTGTTATTCATTATTACATAATTTGCATATGTTAAACAATAAGAATATTAGAAAAATTATACAGATAGGTAGTTTCAATTTTCAAACTACAAAAGTAAATTTAGAGTAAATCCAGAAATATGGTTAGAAAAATAAATCATACTAATGATAAATTAAAATTAATAGCTTAACAAATCTTATTTTGTGTTATATAACCACAAGATAGTGAACTATAAAACAAATTATAATTTAAAAACACCCGATACACGCTGATGAATACTTTGCTCATAATATGTTACGTTCAAAACTTAAAATGACGCTTAGACTTAAGATTTTATTTACTAAATCGTTGTTTGATATTATTATTTACATCAAAACTGTACAAACTAAGTTTAAATTAAAAATTTGAATACCTATTCTGTGCAGTCTGTTGATACTGTAGCATTCGTTCATAAAATAAAGCATGTATCATATTAAATTTAATTTTTAAACGCGCTCTTCTTTGTCAGGCACTACGTGTATGATATATATTCATGTACCGAGTTAAATAACTTAATATATTACTGAATTCAATAAAACTCTGCAAATTATCAACATAATAATATACAGATAACTAACATGATAATATAACGATCGCCGGTTGTCTTAAACGGTGGATATCGCATACCTACGTATGTTTACCGGCGAGGACAATAGATCGAATTGACAAGGTCTCGCGACCTTGTTTGTATCAAAACATACGCGTTACATTTTGGATGCGTGGGAGCATTAAGAATTACTGGTTCGCGATATGATGGGTGAAACGGAAATATGAAATCAACGATCCTAATAATCCTAATGGGCAATGTAATAATATTGTGGCGATTCGGTGTCAAGGTAAACGTGGGAAAACTCATTGGCCATCACAAAAACAATAGCAAATGATAGCGAATGTCCGAATACTATGATAAATACGTTATATTTAACCATAGACTATACGATTCGGATGAACTCGGACTTTAATCGAACACTAAATATAATGTATTGGAATAAAAAATATATAATTCAAAATATTATTTTATTTTGTCGAAGTACAGTTTAATTATCTTTAATAAGCCAAGTCATCTAATACAGATTGCATTCGAGAATAGATTATCATAATAATGTTTATTCCATACACGAATTATTCAAATTAATTCGTTTCACACAATCAGAAAAAGTATATTTAATTAAAATAGCAGAAAAAAACACAATTTAATGCGCATACATTTTAAATTAAATTTGATTTTTGATGATAGTAAATTGTTAGTTTCAAATCAAGAAATTAGCAGAATACATACAGATGTCCATAAAAAATAATAATGAAGCATCGTTGTGTACCAATAAAATCATAGATGAATTAATTTTTATAATAATAAACAGACGATCATAATGTTAGAAAAACACTAAAAGTAGGTTGTTACGGTCGTTATAAATGTAAATCAGTAGTTTTCCTTCAAAAATAGGCTCAAATAAATGACAATTCATTCAAAGTAATAAAATGGAATTACTTTTTATATTTATTCATATTTCAAAATCTACAGAGTAGAATTCCAATAGTTCTAATTGAGGTAATATTTCTCTTGTTAATGTAAGCAATAAGATTACGAGTTTCGCAAGACACTATAAATGTTAATATACTCGTACTTTATAATTTTCCAATTAAATAATCATTCAAATCGAAAATAACAAACAAAGCTAAGAATGAAGATTAAAAAGTAAATTTAAAAGGAATATATTATCTAATAACTTTTTAAATTAATATAAATTACTGATATAAATACAATATTTAATATGAATTAATTTATAATTAAATTATTAGATTGTATGTTTAATTAATATAACTTAAATATTGATACATTTTAAATATACTCTAGTAGTCTTACGAGACTCTATGAGATATTACAAACAATTTTGTTTGTTAATATAATACACATAAATGTTATATATTTAAACTAGACAATTCAGTTTAATTTATGCACTTCAATGGTTATTTATCACGTAATAAGTGAAAAATATATAACTATAAATTCAATAATATTTGATGAAAGAAAATTTATTTCAATTTTGAGCAATAACAATCAAAATATTTGAAGTAAATAATTGATTTGGCTATAATTGAAAAAAAAATTATTAAATAACAGTAACACCTCGTTGAATTAGGTAAATAATTTATATATTAAACAACAAGATAATAAAAGCAAAATTAAAAACAAAACGTTATTAAATATTTTTTTATGATTAATGTCAGTTATATATTGTTTGAAACAATATAATGCAATATTTTTAATACGTCTATATCAGAAAAAAAAATGATATTTCATCATAAAATAAAAATCAAAATTTTTTTAATACGTCAGAATATATAATGTTTTGGGTTAAGGTACAAATATATTTTCAATAGGAGTATCTATTAATTATTATTTTTTTTTTTTTTTTTATCATTATTTCATTAGAAATGTAACAAATTAACGAGTACATTATAAAAAATATTCATTTTCATACAGTATAATTAAAAAACAAATAAATAAACAATTGATTTACAAGGTAATTCACCAAGCATGCTCACTTCCAATTTTTTCTTAAAAATGATTTAAATTAAATTTCTATTTTTGAAATAAAAACTCTCTTTTATTTTATAAATTAATTAACGAATAATTTTACTAAAAATGTGTTTATGTCTAATTCATAATACTTACGAGTAATTATTATAATTTTTAAACTAATATAACGTCCTTAAAAATACTCTCATAAACATAAAAAAGAATGCATACACTAATATTGGATAAAGATTAATAACTGTAAATGTTGATAGATTAAAGTTAATTTCTAATATTTTCAAATCACCGTAACCCCCACATACTTCAGGCCAATTATTGTGGTTTTATTATCCTTGATATATAAAGTTAAATAACTCAAAAACTACTAATTAAAATTTTGAATTATATACATCAACATTTTGAAATATTATTCGCTAAACAATATATAGAAGATAAAGGGAATTTGTCATTTAAAAAACAGATTTTTGGTTTCTCCACAAAAAATTCCTAAAATAGTTCGAAAAAATCTGTAGAATTAGAAAATATAATCTTAAGTTATGTTCAAGAATTCTATAAACCAAATTTTGAATGTTCGCATAATTAAAAAAAAAAAAATAGTGATGAGCATATTTAATCAATCACTTTGTGCATATAATGTTCCATTATAATAAAATTATATTGATTTATTTTTGTATCAAATAAATGTAAACAGCTGAAATATTATATAATATATATATATTATGTTCCTTTGATCATTATTAACTCAAACTTTTGCTTTACAATTTACTAACGATTCACTGAACAAAAAAATCACACGAATATCTTAAGTATTTGAATAACTAAAGAGTTATGAGTCTCCTTACCTAATATTATTACGAAACAATTTAAACTCTGAACTAAAATATGTGCTGGAAAACGAATTTCCGACTAAATAATTTACTAACAATATATTTAACACGGTAGATACCAATATTAGTTATTTTAAATAATCGAGTTCAAATATCAAACAATCCTTAAAAGAGTAAAATGTAAATATAATTCAATAAATTATTTATTTATGAACATAAAACATAGACATAAGACAAACTATTAAATATTAGATACAATTATTCATGGAATTGTATGCATAATTACGTTTTGTTTTAGAAATTTATAACAGGCCGCTTTTTGCGGTATTATTAGTGTTTGTGGCGTCAACCGGCGTCACTTTAGCCGACGACGATAAATGGGTATGGGGCAGATCAAACGAGCAATCAAAGGCTGACTCGAGAATCGGGTCTTCGTCCGACGAGGTGATCCGAATAGCTAAACCGTTATTGCGCAATCAACCAAACCAAAAGCCCAGTCCATTATTCCAACCCGCCAACAACCCAAGGCTGGATACCAAATATTACAAGTAAGCAATAAGACTTTTTTCCTTTGAAAAAAAAATTTAATTATAAATACACACACAAACAAGTTTGAACATCGCTTTCAGAATGAAAAATATCTTTTTTCATTTACTTTTTCATACATTTTATTAAAAATGAAAATAGATTACAAAGATAACAATACTGTCTAAAAGATAACATTTAGAACAAGGATGAAAAGTTAAAATCGAATAATAAAATATATATCGTAGAAATCTTGTAAAAAGATACTTTTAATTTTTATTGATATTTAAATTTTAAATTAAAATACAGATACATTAAATCTAAAAAGCAAAAAATATTTGAAATTCATTCGGAATGTATTTGAAAAACAATAAAGTATTTACAAAAAAAATATGTAAATACGAAGTCGGGTACTTGCTACTTTATTTTCACTGAAAATTCATTGTAAAACTTTGTTTTTAATACATCGATCCAAAATTGAAAATAATTATTACATTATCTCTAGTTAATTAAATAATTTAACATCAGTCTACCAATGTTAGAATATACTAAAATGTATTCACTCACTTACTTACAAATTTGATATTATACTATATCAACTAATTATAACATGAAATGACTTACAATATTTCTATTTAGCCATCAATAAAAAAATTCTTTAAATTTTTTTAATTTTTAAAATAATATTTTAAATACGAATAAATGAATAATAACAATATTCTGATTAAAGAGTAATTTAAATACAACTACTAAAATATTGTACAAGATTGCGTCATGATTGTTCTCGCGTGAAAATTATGGGCGTGAATTATTAAAAAATTCATTAAAAATATCATTAATGTTGGGTTTTACATCAATAGTCCTGATGTCAATAAAATAACTGCACAAGTAATAATTAAATGTAATATGATGGACGGATAGAGGTGATATTCTGGAATAAATACAGCAAGATATTACGTTTAAGTTTAAAACTAATTATTTTTTACATCTCGCTTGTAAAACCGGCATTAATTCAAATGGTTAAATATATATACAGGGACGACTCAATACGAAATGGGCGCTATGAAGTCAACGAGGATTATGTACCGGATAGGGATCCTTTGATCCAACAACCTATCCATATATCTGAGACCTTTAGTAGCAGGCCCTTCGACAGACCATTGCCGTCAAATACCCTACCACAAAGACCTTTGTCAAACTTCCAAGCGCCTTTGCGACCACAGCGGCCGCCAGTAATCATCGATTCCGTGCACGCACCATCCAGAAAACCCGTGCCCGTAGCTACCGAACCGGCCGGGTCTGCAGTCGGCATACTCACTGGACCAGTGCCTTCATGGCAACGACCGACAGTCCACAAAAACGGCGATCCCACAAATTTCGAAAAGTGCAAATGCTCGTTCTCTTTCAATTGTAAATCTCCTGGGATCAAGTTTGTAAGTACATTATATTATTACTATATTATTATACATTATCGTCGAAATGTACGTGTGAATAAAAATTAATACTTATCCAACTGGCACTAAGCACTTTTCGAATTTATTTATAACTACCGAATTATCTAGGTAAAAAGCACTCAAGTATTTAATTTAATTTGATTGATTCTTAAGTATTAAATTAAATTATAGTCGATAAAGTATTGAAGTACCTATCCATAAATTAAAAACCAAAAAAAATACTAAGACAGTTGTCTAGCATGCAGTAAATATCATACCGTTCTTTTTCTTGATAAAACTAAAACTAATAATTAAACCTGTTCTCTGTATGGGTATAAAAATCACAAATAATTTGACTAGTATCATACTATTATTTATTTCAAAAAATCATAACTACAATAAATTAAATTTAGTAAATGGAAAATCCAATTAGGTATACATTGATAATGAAATTTTTGAATAAAATTTTAAATATGAAACTAAATGTATTTTGATGGAACATAATTTGATTTTTACTTTCCGGTGATTTTAATAAAAATTGGTTCAATTATAGGTAATCAAATAAGCAATATTAAAATAATTAACATATAGTATTTATCAGAGCATATTTTGATATTCTTTTTTATGATATTAAATTTATCATTTTTTTCTTTAGTAAAACAATATTACAAGTAAACTAACTTCGCTTAATTATACTCTCTACTTTTCCGATTTCAGGAAAATGTATAAAATAACATGGGCCAACATTAAATATATATATATAAAAGAAAACGACGAGCATTTTGTAATTTATATTTATTACCGTATAATTAAAATTCGAAATATTACTATTTTTAATTACATAATACCTACTCGGTTTTTAATGAACAGTATATAACCCAACAGTAATCTCATAGCAAACTCCGTTCTCTTTTATCACTTATCCCTAATACATTTACCTCATTGCGTGATTAAAATTAAAGTTTAATTGAAATAATACTCTTAAAAATTTAAAAAAAAAAAAAGACTTTAATAAATACATTCACTGTTTAATATTTATCATTCATCTCTTTGAAAGTAATCGTTTTATTATATTTTCTGGTTTTACCACCATTTAACATTTTATATTCACCAGTCCAATTAAAGGATCGTCAAACAAAATAAGGCATCTTATCTCAATAAAATATTATCTTGTTAAAAATTTGTTTTTACAATAAACCGCATGTTAGTAAGATTTATATAGTATAATATATAATATGTGGAATGAAGACTCTAAACACCATAATAAAGTCGTGATTATCTAAGATTTTTCTCTGTCCTATAAGATTCGAACGATTTCATTATCTAGCATGCGTTTTTGTGGCAGACATCTTGCAGCGGTGGCTACGCATGCAGCTCATCATACTATATTAATCGGATAGAGCAAACTCCTTTTGTCATTTTTAAATAAATACGAACAAATCTTTGTATGTCTTTTTCTAACGGACTAATAACTTACAAAACAATTTTAATACAATTTTTCATTAAAAAAAAATAAAAATATTTAGTTATAATTAAAATACGAGAAAATAAATAATCAAGATTATTAGTTATCTGGAAATATTTCATCAAAATATTAATTAATATATGTATTTTAGGGAAGTTGCGATGAAGGAAAACAATACTGTTGTTATAACGATTTTGATGGCACAAATTCAGGAAGCCAAGAAGTGGACAAATATGGAGGAGATCGTAGCGAGCCCATACCTTCCGTGTTAGTTGGCCCAGGTGGAAGTCATAGACCTGGTTTGAAACCTGGTATATATGGACAAGTTTCCAACAAAAATGTAAGACCTACAAACTGTAAGTGCATGATATACACACATTAATATTAGTTTAAGGCTATTGCATAATATAAATAATTTAAAAAAAAAAAATGAATTAACATCAATTTGCTTATAGCCATTAATAATAATAATTATAAAATTTATAAAAAAAATGTATATGAGCAATATTACAAAACTATAGAATGATTTGTTTTCTATATATTTTTAAATCATTAGTAGTGCTAAAAACAAACTTGAGGAAAAATCTAATATTTTAAGTTGTTGAATCGATGGTTTGATTTCCAGATATAGTAAGACTACTATTTATTCAATCAGTATTCTAATATCATTTTAAATTAAAACACATAAAACTCCAAATATATAATTTTAAAATAAAATATGATTTACTATATTTCAATATTTAAATAGTAAGGTAAACATGTTGAATGTTATATTCGAGACTTCATAAAATAATAACCTGTGTTAGTATTTAAAAATATACTTAAACTTTAACTAGCCCCTACTTAAGTTCAAAAAAAATATTTTTTTATAACATCTATGCAATTTAATTTATTAAACGATATAATCTAACTTTAGACACTAAACAATATAAATATGAAAATATAACCCTATTTTTTAAGAAATTTAATATTTTAATTAGAATATATTGTAAAAAAATGTTTCTAAGTTAATATTTTAATTTATTACAACTTAAATTTAGTTTTAATTATAAATACAATTTTTAGGAATATATTGATCGGAAAGAATTAGTTGGAAATAGTTATCCAAATGAACCATTATTCAACAGAAGACCGAATGAGTATGGAAACAATCCTTTTATAATTCCAAGACAATTGTAGGTATAGTGAATAATATTATAAACAAATATAATTATTATTATATAATTTTTTTTTAATTGAATTGTATAAATGCTAATTTATATTTGATGTATTCTTTATTGTAAAACAAATACTGTAAGATATCAGTTATTTATAGTAGGTAGGTAGTAAAAAAGTATGCATACGGATATAGAATAATATTAAAACTATTTTACGTCTAATATTATATTTTATTAAATATATTATAATCGTATGTAGCTATATCTCAATTATATAGATACTTTTTTAATTTATAGAAAATTCTAATAATTTTGAATTATTTTTTAAATCTAAAACAAAATATAAATTATTATGCAACTATGTATTTATTTATAGATCTAGCTTATACAAAATAACTTACCACAATTTATTCATTATATATTTCTTTTTCTAATATAAGTACCTTTGGGCTATGATTATATATCTTATATTAACAAGATATTGTCAACTGTATTCTAGACATTTAAATTTTGTATTATTAATTATTTATTTATATTTTATTTTGTTGTGAAAATAAATTATCATCATGCAATAGCTTACAAGTAACTTAAATTATTAAATATTAATTTTTCATCAATTACGTTATTATAGTACATATACACAATTATGATAACATTCAATAAACAAGTACATAATATTGCAAATACAACCATAATATATTAGTAATACACGCATAGAATACATTTATTGCCACAAATGCTATTAAGTAAAAAATTTGTTTTCAATAAATTTTAACCGAATTTTAAATTATACAAAACCAATTTTGTACAATGTAAATCTACAGTATATATAAGATAAAAATAAATATAATTTATAATCATCTGTTTTTAATAATTAAGATATTATAAATACTTAATAACCGATGAGCTCGAGAAATTCATAATATATAATTTTGTATTAGCATGTTTTAAAATTGATTGAAAAAAGCATAGTTTTTATTTTACAATATTGCTTAATGTTATGCAAAATAATTTGAATACACTTTAGATGGTTTATATATTTTTTACTTAAATGTCTTTGTTTATTACGTACTATAAATCGATAAAAAATGTAAGATAGACACTGTAATTAGAATAAATTGAATAAAAAAATTGATTTTGAAAGTTGAATATAAAAATTAATATTTTTGTAAGATAATGAGTTCAAAAGCTACATTGTCTATAAGAACCTATACAAATATTAAAATATGTACTGTAAATATAACCATAATATAATTTTATGATATAAAAATATGAAAAAAAAATAATAATTTAATGTGTTTAGCTGAGTGTCTATAAAAAAAAAAAATTAAAAATAATCAATCTTGTGTATTAAAATTTAGTAGCTAGGAAAAAATTGATGCAAATAATTTTAAAATAATTATAATGATTCGATAGTGAGTGATAATAATTGTTTACTTTTCTAAAAATAAAATTGTATTATGTGGCTTGGCGTGGCGCGTTGGCTGCTACCAGTCACGGAATGCGACAGGAAGTAACGGCCATATTATAGCTACTAACTCCCGGATGGGTGACCACCCGGGATCATAGTGGTTAAAAACCTTGCCACACATACACGTGTTTGCTATCAACCGTAACAATCGTAAAAATCAACCTACGTACCAACTTTACCCCTTCCACAGTTTATAACCCCTATAACAGTTAATGGCCCTAGTCACCTTGCTTAAGTTAAAAAAAAAAATTTGTATTATGAAATAATACAAAATCAAATTGTTAATGTAAAAAATAAATAAAAATTATAAAAATGTAAAGTCAGAAAATTGAAGAAAATTTTTAATAAATACATAACGTATCTTCTTTAATCAATAAATCAAAAATTTTAACTTACTTTGCTAAATTTATCAAAATAAAATAAAACATATTCAAATTCTATTATGAACCTATTCTCTCATAAAAGAACATTTTTTAAATTATAATAATTGGTAACAAATAAGAATAAAAAATATAAATAAATAATAGAGGATTTATAGTGTATTTTGAAAATTCTCAAGTCGTAGTTATAAACTATTTATTATGTTTGAAGAAAAATGTAAAAAAATTTCGATTAAAAAATTTATTAGACTTTTTCAATCACAGAGGTAATTTTTTTAGGAGAGTGAAAACTCTACAGCCAAGTATTTATGTATAAGTTTACGTATTATATACGCACTTAGTACTTTTTATATGTGTGGTGTGTTTGCATTTTGATAAGTATGTGACCATAGTGATTTTGCTCTACTTTTGTCGAATTAACACTATATACAAAATTAAATTTAACTGTTTCCAGTGCCGGGGAAAGGACAAAAAGAGTAGTTTTTTCGAGTGGCAAAGTTTTTTGACAATGAAAACAAAAGTTTTAATTTTTCTTATATATTTTAATTTTTAGGAAGAATTATTAATTATTAAAAAGTTTGTATAATAAATAATAATATTTTACTGTATACAGCATTACAGCAGAGTAATTATGTCAGTTAGTGTTCAACGTATAATTGGAAAGACCATATAAAAACACTATAGACCGACACACTTCTATTTTCGTGTGTATTATTTTCGACTGTAAATTGTATACAAAAAGTTTATTAACTAACACATAATTGTGTATTGTATTCGCTGTATGGTTTTATTATTATCATCAGATTATTAAATGATAATAAAATATATGTTTTTTAATATTATATTTCATTAAAAATTATTTATTCGTACATTACCAAGCAATTGCTTTCATTACAATATCGTTTCGTAATCGTAATTCTGTAAAGTCCGGTCGACTAAAACTTTTAATATTTAATATTTACTTAATGTTTTCTGATAGCGTTTGTTTTTTAATCAATATGAGTGGAAAGCACATAAAGTTAAATAGTGCCGATTTCGTAAAAGAGCCAAAGAAAAAAATAATAAAAACAAACTAATTATTTCTAAGAATCCTATAATTCAAAGTTCCTACAAAAAGTTAAAACTAGTCTAAAATAAAAATATATTTATAATTAAAACAAAATAACAACATTATAAATTAGTTCTAGTAAAGAATATAAAATAATTATATATATTGTAGATATTACATAAAAATAAAAAATGTTAAGTCAAAACTCATACGTCATCTTATTTATATTAAGTTTTTAAAACCTTAAAAACTAGTTCTAAAAATCCTAATTTATCATATTTAAGACTTCGATTTTATTTCATACATTTTTCTTTATTGTATATTTTATATAAAAGGTCAGGGTGGATCACATTATTTTACATATGTAATAGCTTTTACTCCATCCAATGTCTTACATTTTTTTTTCTTTCAGCATATATTATAACAATTTTAACAGTGTTGTTTTTAATATAATTTAAGTTTTTATGATGAGTACAAGAGTTGTAAAGGGTGGAATTTTAAAATCTGTCCCCAGGCAGCATATTCGTTAACCCGATACTGCTTGTTTCTACATCATAACAGCATACAATCTCAGACCAAAATTAATTTTTCAATAAACAATGTAACATAATTTGAAAATTTAATTATCAGAACATAATTTTCAAACATCTTATATCTTATAATATATACTGTTAAAAGTACACGAGTGATTGATCCAATTTTCAGAAGTTACACATAATTAAATATTTTAGTTTATAATTATAAATGGAATTAATGCATAATCATTTAAGTATTAAAATAATATTTTAAAGGCTACACAAAATGATAAAAATGATAGTATCATGGAAATAATAAATCATATTGTTCCTATTGTGTCTACTATACTTGTCTGTAATGTTAACTTTTTGCTTATGGAAATATTAAATTTTTAGTTATTTCATTTATATGAGTAATTTAGTTGTTTTAAAAACTCATTTATACAGTTTTGACCTTTGTGTAGGTATTAACTGCATGGTTTATTGTAATATTTAAATAAGCGTGTTAATTAATAATAATTTATAAATGCACTATGAATTAGTATAAATATATATTATGAAAACAATTTGCATTTATGAATAGAATAAAAGAATAAGCTCGTACATTTAAACAACAATTAAAATACTTTTATAATAGCTAAATACCTACTGTAAGTACTAATAAAAATATATTTAAATGCACTTGAATTTCTTCTTAAATTTAAGTCGCACTTGACATTTTCTTTTTTTAGTATTGATTTCACCACAAAGAGCTACACGGTTAATTTTTATATATTTCACGAATTTAAAGTTACATGTTACTCTCAGATTAAGCAACTGTTTTTTATATCAGTAAAATAACCATTAAAGTTGATTTAGGAAAGCATATGATACATTTAATATCATTTTTCCGAGTGAATATTACAAATTCTTATTACATTAATTATTTTAAATTTACATAAATGATAACGTAATAAACATTTTTATTATAATTAAATTGCTTACATTTATTTTTCAAATCAAATTGAAAGATATATTGTGAAACAATCCTTTAAAATTATAAATTAGACAATATTTTTATTATAAAATGTAGTCCTTTTATAAATTCACATTATGAGAAATAATATTGTATTGGCTTGTATTTTTATTTTAGTAATAATATGATTAACGATTATGCAATTTAATAATAATTTATTATTATTATATTTAAATAATATAGTTTTGAAGTAATTGTGTAATATTGTGTTCGCGATTAGATTTATACCTCTTTTTGAACTTTATCAAATGTAAACTGCATAGATTCGAATCACAGTTATTTAGGTTATTTTGACCAATTGATACAAAATACATATCTAAAATTATATCCAATTATAATAACTATATAAATATTCGTTTTTATGAATCAAAAAAGTTTCAAGTAAGCCAATTTTAAAATTTAAAATTTAAAAACTTGGCTAATATTTAAATGATTGATACCCGATTTATTTATTTTATAGATTATTTTTATATTATTTTTTAAACCATTAAATACGTTTGATGTTATAATAATTATTAAATGTTATTGTACTATGTTTCTTTTGTATTTACCTTACTTCACTAAATATTTTCAACAACCCGAAACACGTTTCCTGTTTCATCATAAATTGTGCCTGGTATGTATATAAAAATGAACATTAAAAACATAAATTGCTTCCCTGATTATTACTATATTAAAAAATGATCTATATACCATAAAATTATTTAATTAATAATTAATATGTTTCTAATTATTAAGTTAATTTAATCAAAATATTATAATACAAATAATGTAAAATTATCTGTACATTTATAAAAATTTAATTATATATTTTTTTTTGTACATTTTTTATTCAATTTATCAAGCGTCACTTTTTTGTATTGGTATTTAGAGATCTAAAATAAATTTACTATATATGGAGTTATTACAAATATGTTTGAAGTTTGTAAAAATATTTGAACCAGAATCAATAAGTTAGTTTTAAAAAATCGTGTTATACAAATATAGTATACGTACCAAGAAACAATATTCGAATAAAAAATGTTCAACTACTAAACTATCTTATATACCTAGAAAGCAATTCAAGTAAATGATTTTATTAGATTTTAGTATGTCCTAATGCTTACAATGTATTTTATAGTAAGTAAACGAATTAATAAATAACAATATTGACCTGAAGAGATATAGCTTTAAAATATTATTATTGTAAACCTTGTGCGCAGTTACTTCAATTAATTGATTAAACTAAATGCACGTAGGCAATAACTGAAATAATAACTCTATATTTGAGTAAATATATTTTTAAATAAAACTTAAGAAGTTTTAAATTACTTTAATGAGACATCCAAAATATAATTTGAATAATTTACAAATTTAGTATTTGTTTTTTGTCAAAATTGATTAATACAAAATTCCAATAATTTTTTTTTATTATGCATTTTACAGATACTTGAAGTAATTTTAAAAATATTTACTCTTATTTATAAGTTACAATTAGTCAAAGTTTTAAATTGAATTTATTTTATGAAACTAAATATAAAATATATTACGTCTATAAGGTATATTATTAAACTAATATATTTATGTGTACCCATAACAAATATAGACCTACTTCATAATTGCATAAAGCATGAATATAGAATAAAATATAATTAGTACTCTATACATAATATAAAGTAAGTATACAATGATTCTAATATGTGTGGGCATGTATACTTGTAATACACTATAGTATACATACTCTCGGTTGTTTTTTTTTCAAACATCATAGATCATAATATTCTACAAACACAAAATTTATTCATAGATAAATGTATAAAAAACCAATCAAATTCAAATTAAATCTGTATGTAGTAAAAATAATTAGGTGTTGAAAAAAGTTGTTTTACATTAAATAAAATAATTTGATTAAAAACATTAATAAAGACTTTAAAATTTCTATTGCCTAAAATTCAATGCATAATATAATATACCAAATAGATCAAGAGAAGAGAAAATCTTTTACCTATATTTCTAGATTAAAAATGACTAATAAAGTTTTAATAAATTAATTTATACTATCAAGTTTAATCAAAAATATAATGATAAAAATAAAAAAAATATATGCACCTATTGCGTATTTCAAATTAATATTTAACATATTATTATCAACGAATGCTGCACATATAACCAAACAAAACAAAATTCTTGACATTCCGAATCTTGGACCAAATTGCTCTATCAAAATCGTGATTCTATCTCTCTCAACCTCTCACAATATAAAATCCATTATTGCAGTCAATCTACTCGACCAAATTTAATATACCTTAACCTCTTAGATATTATGATATTTGATAACCGTTAATTAATTTTCATGATATTTATAATTAACCAATTAAAGTATGTATATTTATCACTATGGCCACTGTTGACAAAGCTTATTTTAAATTTAAAAAAAATATTCTAATTAATTTTAATAATAAAAAAATAAAAACTCATAAATCTCAATTTGTCTACAAGGAAAGATAATTTAATGTAGAATTATAAAATAGCTACTAAAAGAAATTCAATCTGTCTGATTTATAAAAAAATCTATTTTGGATATTTATTCAGGTTTAAATATAAAATGAAATTAAATATGCTTCGTTGAAACAGTAGGTAATTTTTTCTGTTCTTTTTCTTTTTGTGACTAATAAGTGTTATTAATTCTCTCCACTTAAGACAGATTGAGTGTTATAATAAATATGACCATTTTTCGTTTTTTAAATATTTATATTAAATTAATTAAAAAAATAAAATGATTAAAGATACAAAAAAAAAAAAAATGTTTTATAATGCATTTAAACATTACAAATATTTATAACAATCTAATTAAAATGCATACAAATAAAATAAATTAAATTAGAATCTAGTTTTTAAAAAGTTATTGCATTTATGACTTTAATTATAATCCATTTTAAGAGTTCATAAGATCAATAGCTGATGGTTATGTTATTTTTATTTTACTCCCACAATTTTAAAAGTTGTCATAACTCATAAGTAACATAAAAGAAGTTAATTCAAAGTTTGATTTAATATGTTGACATACTTTTATTAATCATGATCTATAGTACAAAATGTGAACTTTGTTCATCAAAATATTTTTAATAACTTGATAAAAAAGAAATCTTGAGCTTACATAATATCTTCCCTGACTTTTTATTTACCTACCTTATCATGCATTTGGTACATAAATTATATTAATTCCTTAAATAAAAAATTAATCTAATAAAGGTGTGAACTTGGAGAGTACCTATTTAACTAATTCCACATTTAATTAAGTTAAGTATATATTACTTTTAACTTTATATAACCATTATATTAAAGTACTGATTTTTTAAAAGATACTTATTTGACATATGTACTATAATAGTTTGATCGTATGTTATATTAGATATCAAATATGAAAAGAATACAATAGAATAAAGAAATATGTATGTAAAAACTCAAAATTGAAACTAATTCCAAACTAAATATACAACTATGCAGGACTTTTTTTTATATATAATTTATGTTAACAGTATAGATTCATCATAATTCCTTAAATTTATATAAAATTAGTTTGGTTTCTGTTTAATACTAATTCTACATATAAAAAACAATGTTATCTATTTGACAAATGTAAATATTTTATATATTGAACAAACATTTAATTAGCAATCAACGTATTGAAATATTCAAGAATAAATTCAATCAACTTTTTCAAATAATTATTTATATAATCATTATACATTTTAATGACCGGAATTTTTAAAATTGTCTAATATATTAAGATTTATAGGATATAAATAATTGTTCTTACATATATTTTTTTTTAATGAAACAGATGAACTCTTTTCGATCATTAAATCATTAACCTGCTTGTATATAAAGGATATTTTAAAATATGTCTAAAAAACTATACATTAACATTAAAATTAAAAATAATTTTTTAACTGTAAGCAAACACATCTAAGGATAACTAAAAATATCAATTAAATGATTAAAATTTAGAAATTTATGTTATTTATAAAATGTTATTTTATTTATAGAGATAATTTCCTATATAAATATACATCATAAAAGAATATTATACTTGTATTATATATTATATATTTATATAGGTACCTTGTACGTATAATTATATTAATACTAAAAATATATATTTAAATAATTATAACCATGAGTACTCACCTATAGTTGTAATAACAATTATTGAGTAAAATAAAGCCCCAGTGAAAGTCCATTGTTGTATTTTAGTGTCTTCTTCGCCATCCCAACCTTTACGCTTCATTGCGTAAATCAAATCGTCTTCAAATTTCTGCAACCGGGCTGTTACGTTTGTTGTAAAATTATCTTGTTGAAGCACCAATGAATTTTTGGTGTATTTCCAAAGATCCGTAGTTACATTCATCCTCATTACACGAATACTATTTTTCACCTTTGAACAATGTTAAATAATATGAAAACATTTAATTATATTACCTACTAATATAAACAGTTTGATGTTATTTTCTAGAGTTTGAACTTCAAAAATTTGAATTTATGTCCTATTTATATACTATCTACTATATACACACATAACTGCATCTTCTGACATATATTGTGATTAATAACAACAATGTACTGTGATTTCAGTAAGAAAAGTACCATATGTAAACTAAACGCTAGTATCTCGTTTAATATCTAATATCTAATTTATTAGAGATTGTAAGTAATTAATAATGATAGTGGTTTTTATTCAGTATCAAATAAGAGAATTTATTAGGTACATATTAGGTATATATTTTGTTTAACATACTCTATCAAAATTTCATTAGTAATAATTTATTTTCATAAAAAATGCATAGAGGTTATTAAATCACGTGATTTTTATGTTTTAATTATACATTTATTTACACAATTATATGTGATCATATGTAATTATCCTATAGAAATTCTTGTAGTGCATAATGAAACTATAGCACTCTACTACATTATAATATCTGTAAGTACATAACAAATACATTACAAAAACAAGTCACCTTTTACAAGTGATTTTAATAATATAGCCATTGAAAATTATATAAGCGTAGGAAACGCTGACATAAAAATTTGGTAAAACTTTCAAGTATTTGTAGTTATTTGTTTTAAATTTGCATAAAAATAAAAACAAAATCGATTTTGCAAAAACTGGTTTTGCATAAATATTCATAAATTAATTTTTCGTGTTTATTTAAAAAAAATACTAGGAATTTTTAATTATAATATCTTTAAAATACAAACTATATAGATCCAATTAGCTATCAAAAATCAATGTCAAAGTTCAAAATCGAAACATTTTTCAACTACTTATCAATTCAGTGCCGTAACTACCCTCCGTGGCGCCCTTGGTGAATTTTATTTTAGAGTTTATTATTATTTTATTTCATAGGTATCTATAATTTTTATACAAATATAATAATATTACATTCCTACGTGTTAATCAAAATACTACCATATTTTTTAAATAACCGAGTCTTTATATAGTTAATGAGTTAAACTAAATTATTAATAATTATTTAAGTCTTAATTTACGAAAAAAAAACCAAATAAATTTAATGTTTTATAATATAGAATAGGATAGGTATTACAATTTACAATAAATCATTGTAACTAATATTACAATTTTATCTTTCTAGCCTTTTTTGCTGCGAAATTGTTTATAATATCGTCATGGTTGATTGAATTGTTCGTTTCAAATTCAATTGACAATATTCCCAAATCTGTAAAACGTTCCTATCCTAACGTTAAGCGTAGATAGTTTTTTATAATTTTTAACTTACTAAAACTCCATCCATGGTCACTAGAAGAGTAAGAAAATTCTTAGAGCTGACTGACGACTACCGAGAAACGTAGCCCGTAAGTATAGTGTACTAATATAAAAATAAACTTAAATCTCTGTTCTGTATAGATACCTATTATAGTTAAAGTTGGGTATATGCCATCATATTAGTTAAATCTTAGTCGGGAAAATCGATCGTTTGTGGTAATCATTATTATAGCCATTCGTCGTTCGTGTAGATATGAGTGATATGACTATACGTTTCATACATGGAAAAATAAAATATTTAATATAAATGTATAAGTAGTAAACACTAGTAAATAAACATCATCAAGATGCAATCCAGTATGTAATCTTTGTGGATAACATATTTACGCTTGATTTTAAAAAAGCTTTAAATAATTTATAAGAAAAAAAAGTTACAAAAAAAAAAAAACACCAATTTTTATTTAACTCAGGTGCGCCGCTTACTTTACTGCACCCTTGGCAAGCGCTCACATCGCCAACCTCTAGATACAGCACTGCTTATCATATATATATCATAAAATCGTAACCGTTTTGTGAAATCGATCTTTTCATAAAGTGAAAACGACTTTATTACACTTTGTAAAAATAAAAAGATTTAATAAAATGGTCACATTTTTATGAAATGACTCTTTAATTTAACATTACTTAGTTTTTTTTTTTTTACTACCTATGGGTTATTCACTTTGTATATTAAAGTAAAACATTTATCGCATACATCAAGTTTTATTATCTATAAATTAATAATGAGCCATTGTTTAATTATTATTAATTTAAAGTATTTACTAACTATTTATTTATGACAATACTATATTATTTATTTGAACAAAAAATGAGTTATGACCAGGAGCGCCATGCATAGGGGACTCGAAGTTTGTAGTTTCCCGTGAACTTGATAAAGCTCCCGTGGTTCTCATATTAAAAAACATCCACCAAATACTAATTTTATCGATAGTAAATTAATTGAGAAAGATAAACGTTTTTTCGGTATTAATAATTGATAAACGTCTGATTAATGATATATCGTTATATGTATGTTATGATAATGGTTTGATATCAATACACGATTGATTGATATTTCTATTCTTCGTGTTCACCGTGATGAAGAAATAAATTTAGAAACGGTTGCAAACCAATTCATAAACAATTTCAAAGTGCAGAAAAATACATCTTATTTATAAAACATGTAACTTTCAAAAATAAATTGTCATTTTTTAAATTTTTATATTGTGATTTTTTACGATACTAATACTATTAAAAGTATTTAATGTACAAGTATTTATAAAACAATGAGCCCCCATGACATTTTTAAAACCTAGCGCCTGTGGTCATGATAACGACTGTTACATTTAAAATTCTCTTTAAAAATAACACATAATTTGATTTGATAAGCACTTTAATAAAAATAATTTATAAGCTGATATGAATCGCAATTTTACGCAAAGTTAATTATTTTTTTCATTCAGTTCAGCTAAATTAAAATTGAATCAACCGTTAATAATACTGTGTGTAGTTTGAAGTTTCTACTCTCATTTCATTTTCATCTTTAACAATGACAGCAGTCACGCGAACAGGGTCTGATGGTCCACATGGAAACTATTTATTATTGTATAAATATTTTATTTTATTATATTAAGTGAAGAGCCTCATTTTGAAAAAAAAAATTATGACGATAAATTAGACTGACCATTTCATGAAATATTTTCATATTTTACTAAGTGTAAAAAACAGTTTTCACTTCATGAAATTATATTTTCATGAAAACATCAAATTGTTGTTTTACTGTACAATATATATGTGTATAAGTTTGTGACAACCTCGATAAAATAGTTGCATGATCGATGAGTTCTTAAATTAAATTTAGGCATAAAAAATCACAGAGATTAATGTTTTAAAATCTCTTTATATAATACTATTATTATTATGTACACGGGGGGAGGGCGAATTCTAGGAGAAACCAATTATGCTGAGTGGCACTTTTTGTACACCTATTAACAAGAATATAAGTATCCTATATCTTCCTGTTTTATTTTTTTAGTTTGTTAGCGGTAAAAATATGGTTTTTTTTTTTTACTGTATTTATGTATTTTAATCTTCTCCTCATACCGTTATTTAATTTTTTCCCGATTTATCATAAAAGCTCTACATTCATATCACGTGTAAATCAATAATTTCGTTTATTTTATTTAATGGTAGGTAATGCTCATTTTAAATTAATTTATGTTTAATTGACAATTTTAATACTGTACAGATAAAATTTATTATGAAGAGGAAACCGATTCAACACATTTCTTTAATGCATCACTAATACAGTAAAGTAAAAAGAATAATACATTAAACTTTTATACTACAATCACTAATTAATAACTACTGTTATTAAAGCATATTAATATATAAATTAAATAATATATAATTATTTATATTGTGTATTTATATATAAGTAATAAGTATACAGTAGAGCCTCAATAGTCCGAACCCCCAATAATCCGGTGGACGCTGTAATCCGGACATCATAAGAACATTTGTTCGTAAATGTATTTGTAGTTTGTTCGGAAATAAAAGTATTATTCAAAAAAAAAATTACTGACTACTTGCTATACTTAAGTTCTATTATTATAAACATTTTTTTTTTCAATTCATTGTGTTAAAGTTATTTATCATTTTTGTAATTTAAAGTGCAATAAATATAAAGGTAATGAATTAAAAATAAAAATCTTAATCATTAAAGTAGGTTATTTTGAAAATCCTCAGGTAATCCGTACGATGCTCAGTCTGAATTTGTCTGGAATATCAAAGATCTACTGTATAGATCATAATTATTTTGTTTAGTACTTAGTAAGATTAAATACACAAAATTAATACTTGATCGTTTCTTTAAACAAATGCATAGCGGCAGAAATAGGTATGACACTATACCATAAAAAGTTTGTTTAACAAAATGGAGTTATCCAATTTTATACTCTTAGTTAGAATGAATATTGAATAGATACCATATTAAAACTTATTGTACTTTTAACTTTTTCGTATTTAAATTTTAACTAATCAAATAATAAAACAGTGTAAATTCCAACTATAGATCTTTCGTTTTATTTTTATATAACTTAAATGTTTATTGAAAACACTTTCAATTAATTATACTTTTAATATAATCTATTATTATTTAATGATCTGTATTTATTGTGTTTATAGTAATACAAATAACAATAAATATTTACATGTATATGTATTATAAACGATTTATCTGATAGTTATATTAATAAATTATAATTATTATTTATTAAGCCATAATAATTACGAAAAATTATAAGAAAATGGTGTAGGTATAATTTGTTTTGATTAACTGTAAAAAAATAACCTTTTATTTAATTTAATAAATAAATCATTAAAATTATGTAAAAGTAATTAATGAAAGGTATAATTTTAATATTTGATGCATCAGTATGGTCAATATTTATATACTTGTTTTCTAATATTAACAAAATTGATTAAATTTGTATAGCAAAATTAATGAATATAAAATTGACAATCCACTTTAATAATAAACATTACAAAATTTAAAAATTTGTGAAAGTTTAAATTAGGTATTATTTACATTTAAAAATGTAAACAATTTAACTGTGGAGCATAATATTTATGGTGCTATTAATGCCAAAACTACGACAATAATAGTTTACCTTTATTTTTACTTTTTATAGTTTATTTTATTATACGTATAATATATATAATTAGAAATAATTAATAATTACAAACCAATAAAAATTTAAGCTATTAATTTTAAATTTTTCATAAAAATTAACAATCAATCAGAAAATATACTTATTTGTCATGACAATTTAATATTAAAGATGAAATTTTTTGACATTTCAATACCTATTTTTAAAAATGAAATGAAATGTATTTTAGATTTCAATGACAGTGAATAATATTTCGGTTATTTCTAAAAACGAAATCCTAAATCGTAAAAATGTTATCCATGAATACTAATATGATTCCTAACTACATCATGTAAAAATCTCATTCGAATAATATATTGAATTTTATGTATGTTACCATTGTAACAATAAAGAAGTTACTATTCAAAAACCCACTATTCTAAAAATGGACATTTTGTGGTACATTTTATGATAATCTTGGAGATAAAATCAAAATAGTTTTGAATAGATTTGAAAAAAAATACACAGTGACAATTTTTTTGTAAGCTTTTAGTAACTTTAAAGAAGTTTGGAAATAGTGAATACGTCATTTTTGTAATACATACTCGTATTGCTAAATTTATATACACAACTGTCTTTAGTAATAATTTTATAATAAAAAAAAGGTAGGTAAGTACTAAGTGGGTATCGCTTGGCTGAATATTAGATGTCAAGTGGGTCAACTGTTACAAGAGGACGCTGTATCCGCATATCTTATCTCCATCTTACTAACGTACAATATAACAAATTTGTGTTAAGCAAAATCTATTTTATACTGTTAGTTTTAACATTACAATAAAATGACCTATTATCAAACTAAAAGACAATAATATTATCCAGATAATCACCTAGGTTTTTAATGATATTTTAATTTTGAAGTTAATTATAAATATTTTAAAATTTTAATTTTTTACATTGCTATAACTCAGCTTTAATTATTTAACCTAATTGCTTTATTAGGAACAACATATATTATTTGATAATTTCTTTCGTAGTACCTACAATCAAATTTTTGCAGGGTCTAAATCCAAAATTCAGCTATTTTCATACTTGTTACATATACCTACTTGCGTATAAGAAAAAGTACTATTAGCTATAAAATGTTATTAAATTTCTATTAAAACCCTACAATGTAGCTGCACTATAGGTGCGAGTAGACTGGTATTGAGTTACCTAAATATTTATGACAACCATTTTTATTACCTAAGAAATAATAGGTATTTAATATTTTTTTTCTATGTTGAAAATTATAAATATATTTCTTTAAAAACGTATTTATTAAAAACGAAAAACATACAATAATTCCATGATATTAAAATAGATTATTAAAACTCGTACCTACAAAATATGTTGTTATTTTTTTCCCCAAAAGTGTTATTTTACGTCTTTACGAAACTCTGTTCGTATAATATAGGTACTCTAAAAAAAACATCTTCCCAACAATAAGTAAACGTATACTCCGTGCGCACGCCAATGAACTGCATATTTATGCACACACGGAAATTAAAGCTGAAAATTCCACTGTAGTGGTGATAATAAGTACTTGATTTTAATTAAGGAACGTATCAAAATTGATATTTCACACTCAAGGTGTGTAAATTAGGGACGAACGCATATAAAATTTCGGGTGACGTTGGTGGCGAGATTTAAAAATATATCATAATTGTAGTAATTTAGTATTGTTGTATAATATGTAATAATTATGTATAAGTACATTATTGGTATTATTAATAAATTGTGGGGGATTCTCTTCACAGCGAAACAGTTGTGGCAAACATTCCAACAGTGAAACGGTCGTGGCGAAATGTCCGGATTCGGTTTTTTTGAAATAGCTAATAAAGTAATTTATTTTACTTTTAATATTATGGTAAGTTAATATTATTTTTTCCGAAAATATTGCATTTGTTATATTATTAATATTTTATTATTATAATAATACTCGTATATATTTATACTATATTATATCAACATAAAAACACAAAATTACTAACATATTTCTGTAAATGCCATTAAACAGTAATAATACATTTTTAAACAATATTGTAAAGTAAATTAAAAATGTTATTGTGTATCGTAAAATTCATAGTAATATAAAATGCATAAAGTTTTAAGTTCCCGCCAGTTATGCTTTTAAATTATAGCAAAATAATTGACATATCATTATTTATCGTTTAAATAAGTAATCCCGTCTTGATTGGAACTTAAAATTTTGTTTATAAAAAATAAAAATTGTTCAGATACATTTTTTAAATTTTATGATTTCTATATAAATTAGGTACTTATGAAGAATTTTATATAAAATTTTCAAAACTTGAATACAAAAAGGAAAGTGTTTATACATTTTTAACAACAAAATATTTTGTGCCTATGCATTTTTAATAACTTAATGTAAACATAAGAATAACTTTTATGAGATATTGTATTCAATTTTCAAGAATTTTACCCCAAAAAATAATTTTTTATTGACATTTATAGAAAAAAAAAATTTAAAAAAAAATTTAAGTTTTTCATGCCTATAAATAACTTAAAAAGAGTTTTAAAAAATTGAAAATTTTATCAAATAATGAAAATTATAATTTAAACATATGTAAGCATTTGAACTTGAAATGCTCATAAAAAATGAATTTGACTTTTCAATAGAACTTTATAAAATATATATAAAACCTATTTAGGTTGAAAAACTAGTGAAGAAACTTGCATTCAATTTTTAAATCTTAGTTAAAAAAACAAAAAAAATGAAATTCTAACTACAAAATAATTATTTTTTACGATTTTTATGAACTTTGTTAAAATTTAACTTAAAACGCTAATAAAAAATATTTTAATAATAGATTTTCAAAATTTTTTAATTGAGAAATTAATATTTTAAGAGAAGCTTTATATATACCATTTTAAAGTATATTTCTACCCAGCAAATAATTTTAATCGACATTTATAAATATAAACTAAAAAAAAAAAAAATTAGAGATTTCTCATCCTCAAGTACAAACGATTATTTTAACAAAAAACACTCATTATCTCGAAAGGTATTAACTTTTTTTAAATAAAATTATTACATAATTTGAAATTTTAAAAAAAAATAGGTATTTTTCTTTGTTTAAGTTCTTTTAAAAAAAAAAAAAATTAAACATTACAATACAAAAATTGAAGTTTAATTCATGTTTATATTCAAATGCAAACTATTATAAGTCAGTACGATTATTTTTTATACTATTTAAAAGAATCGTATCATATTTAATTTGAAACTAATAAATGAATAAAATAATAAAATAAATACCTATCTTTTTCGTTTGATACGTCATTATCATAAACTCTTAATAATTAATACTTATAATAAACATAAATCACTTAAAAATATTTAAGTATAATATTATTATTATTATTATTATTATTATTATTAACAGAGCTCATAACTTTTAGCTCTAAAAAGATTGTTATAAGCGTTATAAAATGCTGTTAAAAACATTCATAGTATAAACTCTTAAATATGTACCAAAAATGCTAAAATATGCAAAAAAAAAACATTCACCAAATTTATGAACAATATTTTAAAGACGGCTCAAAACGGATTGTTTTTCTTTAATTACTATAAAAAAAAAAATTAAGCTGCGAGTGTACGAAATAATTGACCATGTAAATAATTCGAAAAATCAAAAGCTGATAGATTTTAAGTATTAAGTAATTATCTGTTTTCAAAATTAATAAAAATATTGATATCAGAATACCTATAGAAACTATATAGATAAATAAAATACTAGTCAATTTACTACAATTTTAGTGGTTTTCTTATCTTTATTTGCGACTTGTCTAGAATGTACTGCCGGCAATTTGATAATTTCATCGATAATAGGAAATTAGGAAACCAGTATAATTGTTGCAAATGTTGATCAGAGCTGGCCGCGAAGCCTCATACCCCATGTTGATCATAAGAAGAAGAATAGGTTAGGTACTCAAGAGTATTTAAATTGTTCTCGCTTCTCATTATTAAGAAAAAATACGTTTTAAAGGCTATACTGTACTGAAATATACTTTAAAAAGTTATAGTTTAAACTTAGAAATATGCAAATGTAAATTTCGTAAATAGCTTTTTGATTTTCTGAAATAAATTTAAAACTCACGCGGGCATCTCTAGGGTCCCTTAAAAAAAATACGTAAATGCTAGAAGTTATGAACCATGATTATTAAACAATGTTTTTAATTAAACTTACTTCAATTTCATTTGCTGATTCCAGACGTTCAAAAGCAAAGGCCCCGAGCAAACAATACAGCACGACCATAGTGACGAGTAACACGTGCAGGAACAAGCACGTGAATATTTTCCATGCATAGTAAACGAGTGTAGTGCATCGATTTGGCGTATCATCGTCAAAATCAACATCCATCAACATGTTCACGAGATCAACGTGTAATTTCCGTTAACCAAAAAACAAAAATTTAAAAGTCACCTACGTGACGAATTGTTTTTACATAATAATATTTTAATAATGATACGTCGTTAAAAATCGGTGCGCACAAACATGTTATTTTTATTATTCCTTGCGGCGGGCCGAGATTTTTGTGACGGTAACTGTTATAATAATATGATAATATTTATAGTGGTTATAAAGAGTGCGCGTGTGGCTATAGCAAAATGGCCGGTCGTCGTCGATCCAGAAATAAAATGGTCCATCTGTCTGGGTCCCTAAACAAATGGTGTTCCCACCGTCCGACACAGCTTGCCAAAATTGTGTATTTAAAT
Organism: Melanaphis sacchari; assembly: GCF_002803265.2. NCBI lineage: Eukaryota > Metazoa > Arthropoda > Insecta > Hemiptera > Aphididae > Melanaphis > Melanaphis sacchari. Next base: position 1,028,976 of record NW_020271599.1, on the reverse strand, counting down.
TTAGAATCATTCCCCTACCGTGCAGCAATAAGGTTTGTTTTTCCCACATAATTCTGAAGAAAATGTTATTATTTCCCTTCTTAGACCGCCGTAACACACTATAATGCACTGCATATTTCTGTTTGCCATCATACACGTCTGCGTCTCAACACAACGAACGCATATCGTTTTATACTTTTATGGGTGTATATTTATAATATTATACTATACAGAATACACGCGTTCAATATTCTAGTGGTTGGACATGAGAGGAGAAGCTTTTCGACTTAACACAATACTTTCACGGGTCCGTTTGAAAAATAAAATCTTATAATATATTTTATGCGTGCCCTTCGAGGGCCGAGCAAAATGACCCACTCACAAATCCGACTCAATGACTTTCTCAACGTTATATTTGACGTTCACTGCTATAATACAGCCCGTTGAAAAATAACGGTATTCATTTTTCAAATCGCTCCCGACTGCCCTTTCCAGTTTCCACTGTGCAGTATTTTACTGACCCAAGCACATCATAACAAATACACTGGTCCAGCATTATTATTTCCACACTATTCCCAGAATGTTGTGAATAATTTAATAATATAAAAACAAATAAAATATGTACCTACGTGATGCTATTTTAAATAACTGTTATTATTCTCACCGTGGTTTGATTTAAATTAATATTTATATTACCATAGATTTTCAATGAATTCCATCTAGAATTTATTTAAATACAAAAAAAATAAGATTCACCTAATTAAATTACTTATTGTTTTTATTACTAATAAAAATTATAGATTGAAAAATTAAAATAAAGCTTTTGACACTTTAAAGTAATTTAAAAAATTTAAATGTGTATACCTACTTACATTAAAAAATATAAATCTACTATTTTAACATTAATTAGGATTTTACTCTAGTACCTATTAAATTTTTTAAATATAAAATATATACTACACATATACATGATACCATTTTGTTTAATTCGTATTTATATATATATATATATATATATTATATATTGAGTAAATTAATATACCCAAAATCGATTGGTTCAAAAACTACAAAAATAAATTATATGAAATATTATATTAAAAAAATTAGGTGCCAGATAATTGATATATATCATACATGTTTAGATATGTATGTAGACTAAGGCTATAACTAAGTAATATAATAAAGTTTAAACCTGGAAGAAAATATGCAAAACCAATTCAATTTGCATTCAGTGTTATATACCACCAAAAATAAAATAAATAAAATAAAAGATACCTAGGAAGTAGGAAGTAGTCATTTGACAACCAAATCAGCTCTTGCATAATTACATTAGATATCAGTTCTGACAATAGGTACGTCAAAAGTAGTTTTTCAATTTGCTCGGCACATTGAATATCTATTATTCAATTTAATTTTGTACAATTGTGTGTCTGCCAAATAATAATTGATTTTATCAAAACTTTTTAATAATAATTTTATAAGAAATATATAAAAATATATTATATAATTATTGTTACAACAATACAAAGGTACACATATAATTATGGTGATATAGGTAAGTAGGTTCTAACCCACTTACTAGGTACTAAATACTTACCCAGTTAAGTATACACTATACATACGCTTATAAATTCGATTATACCTCTTTTATATTATCCAATTTTTACGATTATAGGAAGATAAAATAGGTTAGGTAACTAGATTATTTATGAAAATTAAATATGCTGACTTTGGTACTAATTACTGAACATGTTGGTACTTAATCGAATGTAGTAACAACTTTAGAGATGTTAAATTCATTAGTAAGCTCTTCATTCATGATAAATGTTTAATACACATGATTTCTATTATTTTTTGAAAATAGAATATTTTTCTATTACATTGCACATAATTAATGCCTTTATAATTTTCACATCATAAAAAATAAATACTCATAATGATAAAAAAATAGTTTATAATGTCTAAACGACTAACAAAATTAAGGCTTGTGGTTTATAGCTTAGACTCTAAGCCTTAAAGAATTACTAGTTGTCAGTGGCGGCGCGTGAACAATTTCGTAGGGTAGACAACAAGACAACCAAAGATAATATGGTGTTATATAAAATTTATTTAAAAATTAGATCATCATAAAAAAAAGTAAATTACATAAAATAACTATATTTGAATATAATTTAAATTAATTCGCCGATTTTGTTTTGTTGCGAAAAAGAACCAAGACCTTTATTTAAAATAATATCAATAATATCTGACATATTAAGTTTTAAATGTATATCACTTCATTAAGAAAAAATGATAAACATTAAACGTGTGCCATTAACCACAATCGGAATGCAAATGTGCAATTAAATTACTAAAATATTACGTTGAGACATGTCTCGTCCATGCATATAATTTTGGTAATACCCCACTACGTCCCCGTTTACCATGTCATAAGCCCTCGTCATCAATAGTGAGACACAATTCAATATGTCTCGACCGATTTGACGGCGACAACGGAGCGATTACATAATTATTGATAAGATATAAATAAAATTATACTATATATTATATTTATTATTTAGTCATACTCGTTAGTCGTTACTCACACAGACATTGTAGAGACGAATCAGTGTAAATAACATTTTATTTATAAAATTATGAACAAATAAAATACTTATATAGTAGGTATAATATCATATAATAAATAACTAATTTTTTTAATTAAATTGTTTTATATTTTTGGGATTTTTGGGAAGACTATGTCTCATTGTCTACCCTAACGCGCCGCCACTGCTAGTTGTAGATATTAAATGGGAACTAGGAAATTAAATAAGATAGGTACAAAATAGAAATTATATGAGTATATGACACAAATAATGACATATAGCTTGACTGAGTAGGTACCTACTTGTTAGTCATTTCTTACTAGCTATATTATAGCAGGTAGGTAGTTACTAATAATTTATAACTTATTACAAATAAAATAAACCAAGACAAGAATAACCATTGTACTTACTAAGTACTAGGTACCATAGATTAAATATAATATAATATATTTAACTATATTTAATCTATGCTACTACATACTATTTACATTCTTTTTCATCAATAGTTGACATCTATACGGTATATCTACCTAAGCTAGTAAGTACCTATATGTTCTTAGCTTAATTAACTAATAAGTAATAATGATAGAACTTGTTAATTGTTGTAAAATAATAAAAAAAATAGCACATCCAATAAAGTCAAATAATAATAATGTAGATGAAATTTATGAATAAATTCATAGTATCTATTTAATATGATATGCTATAACATAGTAGGTACACAATAGGTAAGTCAATATACATGAGGAAGTCTCTAATTGATCAATTTAAAATGTTGAAACACTGTAGTATACAGAATTCTCTACATTGTTCTACATTAAACAAGCAAAATCTAGAAAGATAAAAATATAATCTTAACTATAATTTATTAATTAAAAATTTATAGATTTCAAGAGTAAAAAATGTGAAAAACTTAATAAAAACAAAATTCGTATACGATATCGCTATCTAGTGATGAAAATTCATAAAACCTAACCTAACTTGCAGACGACAAGGATTAAATTACCATTATACGTTTTGCATAATCTTGGGAAAATCGGCACATTTCTGCCACTCACCGGACAATGCGCTAAATTATTATATTAAAGTATTATATCTATGCGTTTTTTAGTTTTCAATTTGAATTTATGATCATAATATTACGACGATCAGCAGTGGTAAATCCTCAGTAGGTCATTTTAATGACATCGTAGTAACAGTACGAAATCTGTACAAAAACGTTCAATACGTTAATTCTCACTAATAATTAACTAGTAGTATGTGTCCGATTTTGGTACCAGAAAAAAAAAATAAACAAAAATTAAAATATATCAATAGTTATCATTATATAATATATATGTTACCGGCATTATGGATAATTCAGGTATTTTGCAAAATGACTAGGTATTATGCATATTGCCGACCGGTTTTAGTGAATGTAAATAAAACTTAGGATTTTCAATATTATTTTACATATAATTTAGGTATTTTTTTAAATACCTAGGCATTATGTAAAATGCCAATTTTTTTTTGGGGCAAAGTAAAAAACAAATTATTTAATGTTATAATTTTTTTTTTTTTATATATTATTTAAGCATCAACTACATGGTTATTAGCTTATCATTCTTATATTATTCTATGCAATAATGTCATACAAAAATACTGTAAAACACCACTTTTTTCTAAAATTAATTTCAAAAGTTTTAAATTATAACAGTAAATTCGGTTTAAGTGCACCTTAATTCACGGTGAAATCAGTGTATCTAAATTTGTGCACAAAACTGATTGATTCACTTATAGCCTACCTTGGTTTATTTAGGATTAAATATAGTTTTTTCCGCACTTAAAAAAAAAAATCAACAACAAAGTTTACAGATTTTTAACACGAGTTTAACACGTTTAAGTGTGTTTTATTGAATATTTCTTTAAAAAGTCGATTAAAACACTAGATAGATAGCGTCATGGGTGTAATCTTATTGCTTCGTTAAATTTAAAAAATTTAAAATTTTTTTCAGTCAATAGTATATATACGATTGATACATTATACCACGAAGACTAGAGATAAGGAGGCCAAACTCTACCACAAAAACCGTCCCGTAAAACATAGCACTCTAATTTCTCCACCAGACTGCGTGGCGGTCAAATCCGAGGCTGGCTTGGAGTATAATTAACCCGTATTAGATAGGAGTATACTTGATTTTATTACCTTTAAAAAATTATAACTAAAAAACTAAAAATCGTATTTAAATTACAACTACACCTTTGTATTCAGCGCGAATTTATCTTTAAGAATAAATTACAACAAAAATATAGTAGTATACTGTATTTACATAATAAATGTATATATAAAAGGATAAGATGTACGTTTACATAATTATTATTTTTTATAGTTTGGATACTTTCCTGTTTTTTTTTTTTGTTTTTTCCTTACTAGCCATGGTATCTTTATAGCTGGCTCTTTTTACAATAAAACACATACACATTATTAAAATTAGTTAAATTATTACCCAATAATATTATTTAGAAGCATTAACATCTCTTGACAAATAATAAACTTATGAACTTTTTTAATGCAATCATTTATCAACTTTTTTATCAATATTTCCTCAATTTTGTGAATCAATCGGTGTCTAAATATATATCTACTACTACAAAATAATATGCACCATTGCACCAGTTTAACACATTTATTGTCTTTATAAATACCTAATTAATATCTACTTAATTTAAAAACAAAATGTATAACGTAAATACAGAATATTAATATTTTTTTTGTAATTTATTCTTAAAGATAAATTTGCGCTAAATATGATGGTGTAATTATAATTTTAATACGATTTTTAGTTTTTTAATTATAATTTTTTAAAGGTAATAAAATCAAGTATGTCCCTATCTAATACGGGTTAATTATACTCCAGCCAGCCTCGGATTTGACCGTCACGCAGACTGGTGGAGAAATTAGTGTGCTATGTTTTATAGAACCAAATTTTGTGCAGGCGAACAGCAGAGTTTGGCGTCCTTATCTCTAGTCTTCATGGTACACTCATTGCAGTAAATTGTGTAATCATGTTTTTAGTGATTAAAATGAGTTTATTTTCGTTTAATTCAGGTATTTAGAATGTTGAATAATTTTTAATTACCATAGAATCAGTTGTAAATATATAAAAACAAATAAATTCAATTAGGCAACTATTGTTTTTCTAATAAAATTAAGAACAATCTAAAATATGCATCCTGATTTGTCACCACACTTGCACACTGATGAATGTAATGACTTAACCATGGAATTTAAAAACTGTAATATAGAGGTAAGAAACTATTAACATGAATAATATTGAACTAAGCAATTCGATTATTTGGATTTGAATTACAGCATAAAGTTTTGAGATTTGTTGGCAGATGTGATAAAGCTTATGATCGAATGGTTCACTGTTTTCATTTGGAGGTAAATTATTTATAATTATTCTATAGACCTTTATATCAATAACCAGAATAATAATTACTTTATACTAGTGTTAATTTTTTTTTATATTATATACTTACTAAATAAGAAATATTGTTTGATTTTTTTTATATCTAAATAACTATGTCATAATATTTTATAAAATAGATAATAAAATGTATTTTTAAGAATTTAGTTTAAAGTTGTACCTATTGATTATAGTTTGGTTTATTTTTGATAGCTTAATCTATTTAAATTTTGTAAATGGACAATAGTATACCATCAATATACAGACTGATTTTTTTTATCATGAACTACTAATTTATTCAAAATACATCGTTTTTGAAAAAATTTTTTTACATAACTTCCAGTCAAAATAAAACAACTTTTTTTTTAAATATATTACAAATTAAATTAAATATTAAAATATTATTTTTTGAATGAATAAAGTTCGAATTGTGAGGTTAATAAAAATATTCAGTGAGAAAACTTGTATCAATCCGATAAAAATCTTGTTCTTCACTATCCCATATGCAACTGGTTTTGATGACAATTTTGAGTAGGATGCACAGAGTTAGTATTATCGCATGCTGGATAGAGTATTAAAATTTTGCCAAACTTAAAAATAGCCATTTGGAGATGTAAACAGTACAAAATAAAAATATTTTTTATTGATGTCTAATAATTTTTTTCTTATTATTATTTTTTTTTAATTATTATTAATATTGATAAAGTAGTATAATATTTTTAACTATTTATTCATAAAAACTTTAAATTTTCAGCGAAAAGCCAAGCGTCTAAAAAATAACCAAGAAGCAATACAACATCAAGCTCTAGTAAGACAAAGGATGTTAGCAGAAATGAAATCAGATAGAGAAAAAGGAATTGTGAATTGAGATATTCAATTTGTTGTATATAGGTTTAGGTAAAAATTATTGAAAAAAATATAATAAAATATAGCAGTTTATAATTGTGACTAGTTTATTTATTTTCCTTTGATTTTTTTAGGAACTTAAATGAAATACACAAAATATCAACAATAATTTAAAATACAAAATTAAAGAGTAAAAAACAAGTATAGTTTCCCCCATGTAATCAAATAACTTAAAAAATAACAACGATACATTTTTGTCATATTTTGGTAAGAAAAAATTGTATAATCTTACCACTTATTAGATAAGTATCAAATACCTATATATTTATTCATTTTCACTTTCATCGGGTGTTTTTAATAATGTGCTTAATGCTATTCCCAAAAACATAATCCAACCAACATGGTTATTGGACACAAATTTATTTTTACAATCTTTAGGATTATATATATCCAACGTCCTGACCTATTTACATAAAATTATACATTTTTTTATTATTATTAATTAGATTTATACTTTATTTATAACATTCAACTCACTTGATTAAACATATGAGCACCAGCAGCACCAACTGCCAAATAATAGGGCCATATTTGTCCAGTATTAACACCACAAGTAATTAAGCTACTCAATGATATGGTGGCAAAAGACGTCAACCAAAATTTTGATTTTGAACCAAACAGAACTGCAGTAGAGTAAACATCATGCTTAGTGTCATCTTTTCTGTCCTACAAAAATAAATTAGTTAATTATTGATTATTATTAGATATAAGGTTTAAGCATTATAAGAATTATCACTTGAAGACCATATATGGTATCATAGAAAAGTGTCCAAGCAACACCAGCAGCATACAAAGGAAGACAGGCAGTAAAGTCAATTGAAGAGTGGATAGCAGACCAGCCTAATAGAGCACCCCAATTAAAAGTTAGACCCAATACAAATTGTGGCCAATATGTTATACGTTTCATAAGTGGATATAATGTAACTAATACTGAAACAAACAAAATTAAATAGAAGTATTATTTGCTTTATTGCATTCTTCAGATATTTAAAGTAATATAAGTACTTTGTAAAATATTTATATATTATGGCAAATTAAATGTAATTAAAAATGCATTTTAGACTAAAAATTATAAAAATAGATATTATTTTATTACAAATTTAATTTTCTAATATATCACTTTTAGAACCTATTATTTTTAATAATATCACAGTTATTGTTTATATATACAATTTTATCAATATATTATTTTTGTTATGTTTGCCAAAATAAGTTCTTTCAACATAATATTGCATTTATATAAATATATAATAGTCAATTTGCCTATAGTATATTTAAAAATATACAATAACAAAACACTTGATCATAGAAATAGAAATTGTGCATTATTAAAAACATTAAATGTTTAAAAATAATTGATTTGATGTTGTAAACATAGAAAAATATACTTTTAATTTTTACAACTATTTATATTTCATAAATATAGTTTAAAAAAAAACGTATAAATCTGAAAAATTATAATAACAAACCTTTATTATTTTTTAAATTAAAAATAAATTTCTAAGATTTTTTTCTTTATTTTAATTCTATAGTTTACTATTGAAATAACATTCTACTAAAACATAATTAGATTAGCTTAATACAAACTGATACAATAACTAATAATGAGAAAAATTAAGCTTACCTAATGAACTAGCTCCGACCACAATAGTATACAAATTTAACTGCAACAAAACGATAAGACTGAGACCCAACTGACCGGCTAAGAACACCCATGCATCAAACATGCTTAATGATTTGATGACAAGAGGTCGATTTTTTGTTCTTTCAACCTAAAAATTTTCATTTACTAAAAAAATGCTTATTGTTTATTATTTAATGTTTTAAATTATTGTGTGTATAAATAAAAAACAATTGTATACAAAATAATTATGTACAGTGGAATATACAAGAGGACAAGTATGCAAGTAAGTTCCTAAAACTTTAAATAAATTAAATTTAAACATTTTATTAAAACAAAGTATAAAAATGTCTAAGATAAATAATCTAAAAATATTATTAAATCATGTAAATGGTAAGAGAACATAATTTTCAATGTTTAGCAGAAAACAAATATCCTTTTTTTTTATTAGATAGCTTAGTGCATTTCAGCATTTGATTCTTTAATTTTAAACTATATTAAAATGTGAAATGCCTTAATATGGATTACATAAATATATCATTATACAATTCAATTAGGTAAATTAAAAAAAATTATTTTTAATTATAAATCTTTTTCTACAATTTAGTATAAAACCATTAGTAAAGTTTGATTTATGTCAAAGACAGCCTAATCTAAGTTATTATTTTAGATTTAAATAAGTAAGTTAATAACTTACTTTTTTATCAATATCTTTGTCCCACATATCATTTATTGTACAACCAGCCCCTCTCATCATGACTGCTCCTAAACCGAACAAGCCAAGCATTTCAAAGTTTGGAAATTCACCAGCATTTGAAGCTAAAGCAATGCTCCACGTACATGGCCAGTATAAAAGCAACCATCCTAAAAACCAATGAATAGTCTAAATATTTTGTGATCAAAGGATTTAATATTAAAAGAATATATAATTTTCAAACCAGTGGGACTAGAGAATCGCATAAGTTCTAAGTATGGTTTAATCGTGCTGATAACTTTATTTTTTGGTTGGTTCATAGGTTTGGTCTGTTCGGTATCGAGGACCTTGCTATTCACTGAGCAACATCGTGCAAGTTTTGTATTGGACAATAACGATTGATGAACACAAGTATTACTTTTTTTAGTCGATAGGGTTTTGTAGTAAACATGATTGACATGTAACTTTAATTTCGTTCCAATTCTCCTGGCAAATATCTAAAAAAAATAAGTGGCTATTTTAGAGAAAGATATTAATTGCAATTAGTAGAACTGATTGAAATTACCTGAACAATCATTGCAACCAAATTTATTTCCAACCGACTACGTTATTATATTATTTTATTTTAATAATTCCACAATTCGTAGTAGGTATATTCATTTTCAGAACGGTACACGGTTGAAACTTGAAACGAAAATTTGGAGTCCAGATTACCGCGGCCCAAGGTCGGTGTAATAATTATTGAAACAAACCAATATTATGATAAAGACCGCGTAATAAATAATTACCCGTCAATAATGATTAATAACACAGAAAACACTATTCAATATACAAACTAATCAGAAATGTATAATTATTAAAATATTAAATTTTGCTGCTACTGCATGTACGGTTGTAATGAAATATATTAAAGACAATACAAGAATAAATAAGGCTTTTGTTTTTGTAAATTATGAACATTATTCACAAGCACGTTACACAATATTATTTAATATTTTACTTAAACGCTAAACAGTTAAACATAATAATATCATTAATATTAATATTATTATTATTATTTGATATTTCTAGACGACTACAGTATTAACTTACGCTATCATTAAACATTATAATTTCCAACCGAGTTTAATTACATAACCAAAAAATAAATAATAATACCCAGAAAGGTGATACGATTTTCAAATTATCTCTCTTTTTAGTTGTTACTTGTATTTTTTTATTTACAAACGATTTTAGTTCTGATACGGTTCACCCGATGCCGCTGTATGATATACATCTTTTACCCTCGCTCACGGATCCGTACTGGATAAACAGTTTTCACATCGTTCCACGGATGGAAAATCAAAACATTCTAGAAACTTCATTGATCAAACGCGTGCCGCAGAAGTATCATGAATACCTACTTGAAAAATGAGCGATTAAACTGTCGACTGTGTGTTTATCACGTAGCGACTGCATGACGAGAGTGGAGATATTTCCTATATAATCAATCCTAACAGTTGCCATCATCGATTCTTCCAGATTCATATGGGACATGATGAACGGGTTTAATCTCTTCTTGAAGAGAAGCCTGTGCCCTCACACTTGTTACGTATTAACAGGTCAAACCTATCTGATCCCTATACTTTTATAAATATGAATTAGAATTGAAATATAAATTAAAATGCAATGTCAAAAATGATTAATTGTATGTTTCAAAAATTATTATGTATAGGCTTTTGCTTAAGTAGCGCATTCCTTATCATACCACGCGTCTCAACTTAATAGACTTCCAAGTTATTATTGGACTTCAATTTTCCTCCTTTTAATAAAAGAATATGTGAAACTGACGAACTGTAAATAAGAACAATATTTCCTTATCCGATGCGCGTTTTACGTCTCACACTCTCAATATTTATTTTTATTGTAACTCTTGACCTTAGAACATATTTGATGGTATCATCTCTAAAATGGACATTGAGTTTAGACTCTATCCATGCGCCACAAGTATAATATTAATAGTCCTATTTAAAAAAAAAAAAAAATATTCATCATTTATAGATTGATTTAACGTTTTTGAGGGTAAAATGTAAACAATAATTGAAAATATATGAAGCCTGATTAATTTTTATAAGGTAAAAAAAGAAAAATAAGCTTAATAGCTGATGTGCTTATTACCAAATGGTCCAAATTCATCATCATAATCACTATGTTTGGCGGAACACCAGAACACATTGGAATAGTGGTTTCTTATCAGTAGGGAACGGATTTAATTGTAAATACATATTATTTTTATTGAAATAAGATATTTTAAATCTAATAAAAAATGTGTACGATTCAGATCATTCTAATTAAAATAAACCTAAATTTATTTTACATTTTTTTTACACATTATGGTATAAATACATATTTTTACATATTTGGTAAATAAGTAGGTAGGCACATATTTTAGTAATTTTTGATTTTTTTCATTAATTTTATAGATCATAAACATTTTCTGCTTCGTTTAAATCAACAAGATTAATAATTTTTGACAACCACCAAATATTATACGTTACCTATATCTAAATGGCATTTCGATACTGAATCTGACACAGATATTGAAAAAGCAAATGCATTGATGCAAAATATTAATTTAAAAAACTTGAGATACATTTCTACAAATTTTTGTTTTTTGATCCAGACAATTAAACAATTGTAAACTAAAAACATGTCTCTGATAAAAAGTATTAGTATTATAGAAAAGTCTGCAGAAAAATTAGAAAAAACTCGAGGGCACATAGGAGAAACAGTTAAAAAAAAATTTGCCAATATAATTGAAAAAAATTCTGGATTCAAACCATTAAAGTCAATCATCCCATATATTTTAAATGGTAAAAATCAACAAGGATCTCTGAACATTGAATTCACTCCTTCTGATATAGTAAACGTGAATTATGTCCCTATCACATTTGTTGACATAGAACGGTCTTTTAGTCAATACAAGAGTATTCTCCGACCAAACCATTGCAATTTTTCATTTGTAAACCTTTAACAATAATCATGATGTTTTTTCTCATTGCTTTGTTCCGGAATAATACTCATAGTTTTATACATCTACATTTTACTTTTATTTATAAAATATTTTCAATACTCATATATTTTTATGATATTTACATATTTTGATAAGAATAATTACATATGTATGTACATATTTTGATTTTTTTATTACAATTAAATCCGTTTCCTACTTATTAGTATAATATTTTTAATTTTTACAATTTTGTTGGTGAACCTCAAACAGCACTACAGCCACTATGTGGCCATTGGGTTAATCAATATTTACATTCAAATTTCATTATTTTAGACACAGTCAAATAAATATCATACTATCAAATAATTGTTTGAAAAACAAAAAAAAAAAAAAACTAATTGACTAGCTGAACTTGTTAAGTTTTTATTTACCCCACATAGAAAATTGAAAATATTAAAATTTGAAGAATTTTGGGAAAACATATTGTTGAACTATTTTCAAAATATTCAGTCTTCATATATTTTAAATAAAAATCATTGTTTATCAATATATCAAACATTATATTTTAATGAGTGTAATAGAATCTGAACAAATACTCCCAGGCTATTACACATACATTGTTATGGTATAATTAATGTGTTCAAGCCCTAAAGCACATTTTCTCTTCAAAATAAAAACATCTATTTTAATTTAGAGTTTTTTTTGGTATTTCTGTAAAAATTATTTTTCTATTATATCAGATGACAGTTGGTATATGATTAAGACAGTTATAAGTTATAATTGATATTTTTCTAAATAGATTAATATAATAATTTAATGTTAATCTAAAACTGTAAATTTAATAGTAATTTAGATGAGGAATAATGTGTAACTGGATACCTTAATCCTTTAATCCTTATTATGCATAAAATACCATTAAATACTAAATAATAATATGGAGTGGTTTTATACTAAAATTAAATTTTTTTTAGTATCAGAAATATTACATTTTATAAAAAAAAACATAAATTTCATCATTATCAATGATTGTATTTCAATAAAACACTATTAAAAAATGTAAAAAAGACAAATTTACCAATTATTTTTTATAGAATATCAAGTAACGACTAATTCAAGCTGTACAAAATAATATAAAATAGGTAGGTCCTGAGTAATATAAATTTCCTTAAAAAAAAAAATCAGTCTTAAACTTAACAAATTAAAAATATACATACGGACAATGGACATGCTATTTTAGTCAAACAAGACTTATTAAAGTACACAATAATAATAATAAACAGTCTAATAAATGTAATATTTTAGTTTACACCATAAATGTTGTTTAATTGATTTTCTAAACTATATTATTTTCTTATATAAATATGATTTTTCTTTTTGTATAAAAGTACCGTCATGAGCTTTCTAGGATCATAAATAAAATATACAAACATATAAATCATTAATGTATAAACAGGTATAAATAGTATTAAAATTATCAAACTGAGCATACATAGCTTAAAAATAAAAGTATTCTTCTACATTTTAAAGACTTAATATTTACACAATAATCAATGATACAATAAGATAGGTTTATTTAAGTTTAAAAAAAAAAATAAAAATAGATTATAGGCATTTGAAGCAAATACCACAATACGCTATAATAATACAAAAATTTGGAACTCATAAAAACATTTTTAAGCTTGCTTGCTAAAAGTAATATATTAAAAGAATAACACAATGTTCAATTACTATTACGCAAAATTATATTAATTAAAATGCCATTTTTTTTGAAATTATAAATTTTAATTTATAATTTATGTTTTTAATGCTCAATTCACCTTTTTGGTAATAATGTATTTAGTATAAAATAAGCACACACAACTTGACACAATTGAGATTAAACAAATATGTAACTTATAAATATACATGGGTTAAATTTTACCAGTATTATCAATAGATCTAACTTCTTGTTATATTTTAAATGAACAATACTAAATAAATAATAAATAAAATATTAATAATTAGAGTATAAGTAGAAAATAAATCTGTATATTGAAAACATAGGAATGTAAAATAAATTAGAAAAAAATATCAAAATAATAATTTTAAGGTTTGTATTCACAACATTTGTCACATATATTTTTTCTATATTTTCCTAGCAAGAAACTAGACTTTTGGAACATAAATATCTATGATTACAATTTATTTAGCTCATTAATTAAGTTAATTAATTTTGTGCTTGGAAAACAGAGTTCAAGATTATATATATATTTGATACTGTGTCACAAAATGTAATCTACTTATGTGAACAGAGGGTATACCTAATTTTGAGTATATTCTTATTTAATACAGTATCTAACAATATTATATTTTGATCACAAAATTAATGGAAAATTAATTATTTTTATAAAACCATTTAGTACTTGTTTTAAATTCAAAATAAAAAGATAAAAATATGATATCACAACCATTATTGAGGGTAAATAACAAATATGCGCATATACAATGGAACACATTGGTTAATTTATACTTTATCTATAAATGGAAGACTTAAATAAAATTAATTTGAATTGTTTTTCAGAAAAATGTTGATATAAAAAGTAAATAATACAAATATTGTTTATTTGAACATGAAGTTTTGTTTATACTAGTAGTAAAATATAATTCAAAGTCTCAAATTAGCTTTCAAAATTGATTTTGGATTAAAAATCTTGTAATAAACAAATACCCAAATAATACTAAATTTTCAAGTTTTTTAAATAAAACATATACATACAAGGAATGTATATCTCAATTGATGTCAATAAAATAGTAATTACTAATAAAATTTAAACAGCATTTGAAATTGTTTTAAAAAACTTATCGCAAAGTTCGAGATCATTTTTTTGTAGATAAACTCACAGAAAATTTTTGACAACTGAACATAGTATTTTTAGGTTCAAAGAGTGCCACGACGATTTGTTTCAATCACTAATCGACACAATTCTATAAGGGGTTCATAACCAATGTCAAGCAACAAGCAAATAGCACAATTGCAAGATTGTTGTGGAACACGTCAATCTGCTATTAAGCCCTGTAAAACAAATAACAATATAAATTGTAAGTTATTAATTTCTTTTATAAACTGTTTACTATTAATACCTGAGATGTGACAGCAAGTTGATCTTTTAGCAGTCTAAAAGATGGACGATCTTCAGGACAATGACTCCAACACTTACGCATAACCTTTGAAAATAAAATCTCATTTTAAAATCATAATTGCTTACAAACAATAATTTATAAATTAATTCTATTCAGGAAAAACATTTACCTCATATACTTCTTTAAAACACATTTTTGGTTTTTCCAAAATAATGCCTCTTTGTACACGATCAACAACTTCAGTGTTTTTAAGACGTCCATATGGCATTTTACCACAAGTAAATATTTCCCACATTAAAACACCTTAAAAAAAAATTCCATATCAAGATTATGTGTAAATGTACACTTTTTTCTGCTTACCATAAGCCCAAACATCAGATTTAGAAGAAAATCTAGTGTAGTTTAAGACTTCAGGAGGAGCCCATTTAATGGGAAATTTGGTACCACCAGAACTGGTATATTGATCATCTAGGACATACCTAATAATAATATAATATATTAAACCATGCATAAAGATACTATTGTTGTATTTATACACGAGTATAAGTTGTTTAAAATTAAGTTGATTTAATTTAGAATTATGTGTAAAAAGAAATTCCAAAATAGAAAATCTAGGTTTCAGGTTTTTACGAAATGCACCAACTGTGACTATAAAATACATACTATAACAAATAAATAAATAATACTATCAGTTGTAAACACACGATATGATAATACAATTAAATATTAATTAAAGCAAAAATAAGTTATGATAAGTAATTAAGATATAATTTAATGTTTTAAATACCTAGCTAGTCCAAAATCTGCAACTTTTACAACATTTTCTGAACCCACTAAACAGTTTCTAGCAGCAAGATCACGATGTATGTAATTGTGACGTTCTAAATAAGCCATCCCTTTGCAAACCTAATGTTAAAATAATAAATATAGTAAAGGTATATTTTATTTTTAAACGTATCAAAAAGACATTTTTTAACCTGAATACACATATCAAGTAATAATCCATTGTTTCCACCTAAACTATTTTCATGTCGTCTTAGATAATTCAGCAGTGATCCATGTCTCATATACTCGGTAACTATATAAATTGGGCGATGTTTGCTACAAACTCCATAAAGTTGGACTAGATTCTGGTGTTGGAGTTTTCTAAATAAGGTAAGTCAAATAATAAATATATTTATAAAACAATGAAATTACCATTTTTAGTATTTTTACTACTTATATACACTACACTAATTGTAACACTACTTTTTACAAGACTTACGTCATGACTTTGGCTTCTTCAATAAAATCGTCTTCAGACATTGTGCCTTCTTTCATCATTTTGACTGCCGTGTCAATAGAACCTTTCCATTTACCATGGCGTACCACACCAAACTGACCTGATCCTAGTTCTTCCAATAACATTAGTTCTGCAGGATCTATTTCCCATTTATCTACAAATCAATACACATATAATTAATGAATAATTGAAAATTTAATTAATTTAATTTTTAGTTTTTACCATGACTAAGGCCAGCTGTAGCAGGAACAGGACGATCACAAGGAGAGGCTTTTAAGCGTGATGCTAATCCACCACTGTTGTGACGATGGTAATTAATTAATTCTGGAATAGTTGAACAGCAATGTTTTTCACTTAAAAAAAAATCTCCTCGGCTATTTTGCTTAATGTGATAATGTTTCACATGTGAATGTGGTCTAAAATAAATATTACAACATAATAATTAGTTTAAATAAAAATAAACTGTAAAATTCAACAACCATAGTAATTATGCATTTATCTATTTAAGAAACAATAAATATGAATAAGATACTAGGACCAGAACTAGCAAGTGTAAGGAGCAACTACTTGTTATAATTTAATTGCATGAGGTTAAAATTCCATTAAAGGTTACCTACTAGGTTTGGCAGCCAAATTTTGACTATACCATAATTTTTAGTATATCTAACTATATATATAGATACATAAAAGGAAAAAAAATTCAAAAAAAGAGGATGTCCAGTAAAGTAACAAAATTCCTAGTTTTCTTTTTTTTTTTTGTTGATTCATAGTTTTTAATACTACTTAACAAAGTAACTAGAAACTAAAAATATAAAATACATTTAAAATTTCATGCAAGTTATAAATTATATTGATGAGTATGAAAAATATTGTTAAAAAAAGGTATAACATATATATTAACAAC
Organism: Melanaphis sacchari; assembly: GCF_002803265.2. NCBI lineage: Eukaryota > Metazoa > Arthropoda > Insecta > Hemiptera > Aphididae > Melanaphis > Melanaphis sacchari. The sequence goes on along the minus strand of NW_020271599.1, from coordinate 1,011,444 downwards.
ACAAATTTTAAAAAACTTACACTTTTGTGAAAAGAGATAATGTATAAAGACCTTTGGTTGATGAATTTCTAACAACAAAACATCCTTCTTTATCTTCTTGTTTAAGAAGAGACTCAGCTCTCTGTCTTGACATATCTCCAACATACCACCTTAAAATACAAATTATATAATAAATGTTATACAAAATAAAATTTATTTTGCATAAATAATAAAAATTTTAAAGAATCAAGTTTAAAGTTTAAATTTTTAGTATTTATAATAATTGATTAATAAAAAAATATATATATATAGGTACTGATTGGTTACTTTGGTTATCTAATTAATCTTCTGGTAAACTCAATTTTATTAATACTACTTTATATTATTTTAAGATAATTGTATAATCTACACAAAAAAAAACATATAAGTAGGGTTATCCAACCAACTAACCAATTTTCTGCAACACGTAAATGTATTTATTTGATCTTTATATAGAATGTTAAATTTCCAAAATATCTGTTTCCTAAGTAAAATTTATACTTGTAATGCTATAAAAAAGTTATTTATTACTTATGAAAAGTCACAGAAATTTTTCTTTTTATGATATATAAATCCCAGATTTTTTTGATGAAAATGTGTGTTACAAGAAAATTTGTTTATTGACTTATCACACATAGATTTTACAAGCAAACACTTAAAGTTTATATACAGACCTACTTAAATTACTCTGTCTTATAAATAAAAAGTGTTCCTAAAATAATTTAAGACAGTGTTAACCAGTAGTGATAGTTGCAATCAAAAAATTGAATTGAATCAGAGAATTGTAAAGGTAATCACGATAACTGATAAGTGCCAATAAATATAATATGTATATTATTATACACACATATTTGTGATAGTCAGAAATATAATAAATATGAAACAAAAGTTCAAGTTAAAAGTAAAATGAATATTTTATAGGTTTGTTTAAAATTTAATATTTAATTATTTAAGTAATACTTACTCATATTTTTGAAGACCGAGAAATTCTTTTTCTTTAACATAATTACTAGGAATGTAACCAATAGCACTGTAACATTTTTTAAGAGTATTTTGATAAAAACTATAATAAATCTCAATGTTGAAGATTGTAAAGTATATAATATTTACTTACCCATGCTCATCTCTTACTTTCCACCAATGATCTTGAGAATCATCAATGACGTCATATTCACATCCCTAAAAGGTATAAATTGTATTAATTCAAATAAAGCAACAAAAGAATTTTAATATTCTAACAAAATGTAAAATTAATTGAATACATTAACTGTCAAGGGGTCTTTTTTATATAGTCACTTTACCTAGCAACAAAATTCAAATTTGAGTTACAATAAAAATAAAAAAATATAAACACACAATGTACTCAATATCGACTATAGAGAAAATAGATAGATAGATCTTCTCTACATTGTGGTCTTATAATAGTACCAATAATTTAAAAAGTATTGTTCAAGATTGGGTCTCACTTAATAGTACTTTTTATCAGATTCAAATTCTATATATTAAAAGCATATCATGAAATGTACTAATGATATAATAAGTTGATAGATTGTCTTCAATCAGAATCATATTTCATAAACAATGTTTAATTTTAAATTCAAATTTAACATAAATTATATCTACTGTACAGGAGAGCGATTACCCACTTGCCCACCTTTTTAAATTAATATGTTGATTTTTTTAATTAAAAATTAGATATATAAATAGTTTTAATTGGTTTTATGAGGTAAATTAATTTATTATGTACTAATTTTACTATAAATATATATAAATTTATATCCAATACTGAAACTTATTTATGAAAATTTTTATACTAAAGTCAAATGTGAGTTTCAAGTTAACAATAATAAAATAATGACTTAGTAAAATGGCTACGAGATTCATGTTTGGATCCCATTCTTAGTTAAAAAAATATAAATAACAGTACTCATAATATATTTTAAGACATAACAAATTATGTAAAAATTTCAAGTCATTTGAAGAATTTATTTTTACGTTAATTCCTTAACAGTAAAAACAAAAATCAGTGAGATCCAATTTTGGATCTCATGACAGTTAACTTATTAAATATGAATAATATGTTGTCTTACTTTAACTAAAGTCAAATCTCCAGGTTCAATTGCTTTAAAAGGATATAGTGCAGTGACTACCTTAATCCTTGGAACTTGGTCCTGATGATAATTTAAAATAAATAAATTTAATTAATATAATAGTTTGTATTTTGAATTTATAAAATATATATTACATAGCAATGCTTACTTTTAACTTAGCAGCTGGGGTTCCACCTGGCATTATTGGACTTCCTGTTAATGCTGTGAAAAAAAAAATATATATAATTTGATATTATATTCCATTTAATATAACTAAATTAAAATCTATAATCATAACATATTGTTAATCCGAAAAAAAATAGTATTATATTTGTTGATGTAATACAATGGGGTCAGATAGTAGAATTAGATTTGTGTTACTAGTCATGGTGAATTGACCTCAACTCAGCAGAAGCAACTACCATGTAAATTTCACTTGGTTTATACATAATAATAAGAATCAAAAGTTATTTTATGAAAAATTCATAATATTTATTACAAAATTACTATAAAAATATTTAAGATCACACTCAACTTTTTTATTATTATAATAAAAATTAAGTAAAATTTAAATTAAATATTTTGTATATTGTTATATTTAAAAAAAATATAATAATATATACAATGGTCATTGGGTAATTGAAAAAGTAAAATTAAATAAAAAAAAAATTAATTTTTTAATTTAAAAAATATAATTAAAAATGTATAATTGGCTTATTTAATTTTAATGACTAATTTCGAAACCGAATAAAAATAAACGGACAATTTATACAGAAATACAACGAAAAAAAATAACCGAAATTGTATTAAAACAATTATTAATAAATTCTTAAATGCAAAAACAAATTTGTAGATTAATTAGCAAAATAGTAAAAAAAAAAAATAGTCCGATAGAAAAAACATACCTAAAATAGCAATAATTACCGAAACCTCTATAGTCTATATTACATAAAATATCTACCGTGATTAAATATTAAAATGCATAAAACTTATCATTTCTAGTGACATCATGAAAAATATTCTTCGTTATACATTTCATGCTAATTGATTTATAATATAATATTATTTATAGATATATGAATTATGGAAATGTATACTAACTTTTTTTCATTTTAACCCCACAAAGTTGTCAATATTGACTTTTTTTAAATTTAAATACTAGATAATAGTTTAGATAATTTGGATCTAATTGTTCTATATTCTAAACCTATAGTTTAGTTTTAAGGCTTGTTTCAAAAATTAATTTGTAACTTAATTATTTTCGTATAATTTAAAATTTATACTTCGTTAATTTATATAATTATTGTTAATGTTAAAGCTGTTATTAAATTGTCATTATAATATTGAGAAAATCAGAACATTACAACACGAATGTCATTTTTTGTAATTTTACACGGAAAGAACAGTCACGAACTAGTCTCAACGACATACAATTTTCACTATCGATATTTCAAAACAAAAAATGAATAGTACCTATAAAAAATATATAATACATTCGTTAAAGAACAACTATTGTTTTGTTTCAATATAATAATGATAATGATAATAATAATAATAAGAGCGTCTGTCTACACTCTTTACTTGTATAATCGTTGGTTCCTTTTATATTTTTGTACGCGGACCGGTGGACCATTCTGTCTGTTACCTTTACCATAAACAGAACAGAATACAAAGTCATTCACCTAATGCAACGCCTTTCCCACTTTTTTTATTCGTTTCCGAATCCTCTTCTTTCTCTATCTTACCCTAAGATAATACAATATATCAAAGATGTACACTACATACTCGCCGTATTATGCAAAGACAATTACGCCTTTATGTGAGCGATGTAGGGAAGAAGAGACAGAGGTGAAGCCCAAAGACCATATGTGTGCATGTGCGTATGTGTGTGTGCATTGTTTCAGAGAACCTAACCTAAGCGCCCTATTCTTATATGTGTGTACGGAATATCGAAATAAAATACAGCTGTGTGTATGTGTTTCAATGAAGGTGGTCTACAAAATATTTTATTTATTTGTTTTTTTTTCACTCCTAATAATATCCCCCTACCAGGCTTACCATCACGTGAAAAAGCATTACTCAATTATTTAGAAAAAAACGTAGCACTCGTAAAATTATGTTGGTGATACTTGTGGAATGAGTTACACAAAACAAACCACAAACAATATTAAATCGAACCAAAACACACGGTTTCATCATATAAATAGGTACGAGCGTGATAAACAAGCATATTCAAATATTCATTACTTTTATTAAATTTTTAAAATTACAATAAACTCATACCAAACACAATAATAGATCATTTTTAAAATTTATAAAAAAAAAATGCCTATAAATTAATTTAAATTATCATCATAACAATTACATTACTAGATCATTTAATTTGGTACTAAATTTGTATTACCAATGTAATAAATAAATTAGGTATCAAATAAAAATAACACTAATTGTAAATCCATAAATACTAAATAGAATATCTTAGATATAAATATTATTATATTCATGCTTTACTATTAATATTTTAGGGTAAAACATAGGTATTTTGAAAGAGTATATTATTACATAAAATTATCACACACAAGATTAATAGAAATTTAATAATTAATTTTTTCACCGAATATTGACAGGAACATTTTTTTGATTAAATGTGAAAACACAACACATCATATATTTATGACTAGCTACGCGCGCGTGTCAATTAAAATTTAAAAGTGTCCGCATTTTTCAAATTTTAATAATATTTTTGCATATAAATTATGAAAAAAATACTAAACCTTAAATTTTTTCCTTTATGGGAAAAAGTATAAAATTATAAATATTTCTTATGGCAAATCATACAATACATTTCTGATATTGAGGTTTATTTATTTGTACCAAATAATTTTTTATAAATTGTCAACATGGAAATTTTCAAATGTGTATATGACAACATCACCCCGTTAGTTTTCACATCGCAAAATAATACGTTGCTATGTTCTAAAATACATTGCATTTTTTTCGTAACAGAAATTTTTTTTTGACACCCAGACATATGACATATTATCGTCAAAAAAATTGTCTTGCTTTAATATTATAGAGATTTAAAAAAAAACAAATATAAAGTACAAAATTAAAAGTTTTAATAGAAATATTATAATTCATTATGATTTTGATTTTCTTAAAAGTTGTAAAAACATATATTTAATAAATAGAGTACACATGCAAATTATTTTTAATTATTTTAATCATATTTTTGAACTGCGAAAAGATGAGTTTTGAGAAACTAATATACTGTTTTATTATGAAAACTTAATGTTTTATTAACATAAAATAAAATGGATAAAACGAAGTTCGCTAAAGTAGAAAGTCTATGCTTTTTAGCATACATAGGTACTAAAAAGTAAATACAATACTTTACAATTAACAATGAAAAGAAATGTTTACAAATAATAAAACATACGTAGATATCGTTAAGCCTACTAACTTTATACAGCCTATACGCGCCATTAATATACAGGAAATTGAAGAAATGTAGAAAACGAGGGGTTATACAGTAAATATATGCATATAGTGTTCGTGTCTGCTAATATAAAATTATTACCGAGAATAAAGTTAATGTAATACGAGGGGAATAAACATCCAGTATAAAATTACATTATCCGATGACTCACTGAATTCAAAATGTTTTAAAACTCAAATATCACTAACGTATCCTACTAAGTATCTACCTAATAAAATAAAAAAAATAAAATTATACTACAACAATAAAATACAGTATAGTTTTTTAATTTATAATAAGAAAGAGTAATGTTAATTATGTTGAGATGAAACATTGGGTAATGTTTTTAGATTGAACAAATTGTTACATTCATATCTTATCATTAATTTCCAAAGAGCAATGTAATAAGTTAACAACAAAATAGTTTTAGCAGGTCTGAAATAAATTGATGGTTATTAATATTGACATCGAAACACGAAATATTTGTTTTCGTATATAAACAAACAAATTTATATTTAATTTAAGAACTACACAATAGGCTACCAAAATAGGTTTTTAATTAATCAAATTAATTTTTATTAGGAAATGTTATCTCAATAAATAATATGAATTATAAAAGAAGTAGTTAGTATGAGTAGTACTAATAAGTAATAATCCATAGAAGATAAAATAGTGAAAAAAAATACTAAACAAAAAAGTAAAATTTTTAAACAAAGACCACTATATTTTCTAACACAGGAAATCCAGAAAATGAATATGAATACAATAATTATTGCAAGAAGATAATTTAAAATTTACTGAATAGTCAATACTATTTTTTTTTTTTTTTTGTAGAAAAAAACTTCTAAAAAGATTTGACTCGATTAAAAAAATATTATAAAAATATACATGTAGGTAGGGTACATTATGTATTTTACTGTAAATCAAATAAACTAAACTATAATAACGTATCTACCTGAAAAATATCGTAATAGAAAAAAAAAAATGAATACATCATTAAAGTAAAATTTATAATTAAAATTAATATATGCCCATTTTTATGTTATTTTAAAGCTACGGTTGACCAAGTTTCTAGATTTCTCAATTCGATAAGGTTCAAAAAAATATTTAATGACGACAATAATAATAACAAGTTTTATTAGGTGTACCACCAACCGCATTAACTAAGTGTTTTAGCATCTATGATATACACTGCAGGTATATTTCACTAGTTCGATGGCACGGAAATTTAAACGCCTCAAAGCGATTTTCTCAAGATTATGGGTAAAAAATATTGTGTACCTAAGAAATTATGTGTCGGTCAACTAGTCACGATTAACACTACCAGGCTATGGTCATTATTAACAACAGTAAAGTTACAACATGAAAAATAGAAAACCAGTACTTGTCGTCTTAATCATCATTTTGAATAATTTCAAATAAATACAACAAGTTCTAGGATAAAATAGTGAAAATTATTTTTAGTTTAAATTATAATATGTAGTTTGTGAATTAAGCACACGGGAATAAATAATAATTTTAAAACATCTACAAAATGTTTATTTCATATATATGGTTATGTTATTAATAAACATAAAATAATTTATTATATGTATATAAATTCAAATTAATTATAATAGGTAATAAAATATTTTAAAAACACAAATTAACTATTAAAACTTCAATGCATTGATTGAATAAATTATAAGAAAAAAAATAAGTTTATCTAGGTGCATAAGATATAAAATGTACGTAAAGAAACGAAATTATAAGATTTATTCTTAACTTTTTTCCATTAAAAATAACTCAACTTAAAATCGAAATATTGATACAAAAACTAACCTATATTGACTTTTAGTATCCTATTTCAAATTTTATATTACACTAAAAGCGTTGCCTGAGTCACGTCCATATTATATTGATTGGCAGCTCGTGACAACACACCCCATGCAATGGGAGTGAACATACATAGTGCAAAAGAAACGCACCCTCTTACGAGCGCTAACTCGCCTCATCGAGACAAAATTTGTACAGAAGATTTAAAACAAAGTTCTAAATAATATTGAATTTATCTAGCAAACTACAAACAAGACAATACATCAATACGTGATATATTATATTGCAATATTGTATATTAATAAATTATAACATTATTGCTAATTGTATACACAGTATTGTTAAAAAAATATTATGTACAATAGTATTACATTGCATTTTGATTATTTAAGTTTCCGAGTGGTACGCACCTTCGTTTAATGAATATAATATATTATATTCGTTGGATTATTCGTCACGGCTGTATTACATGCTGTCTTAAGACCGGCTTGATTTGACATAGAGGACACGCAACGCCTATGGATGGATTTTTAAGGATATATCGGGTAAGACAATAATATTGGGTAGACTAACCCTACAACTTTATAATATGTATATAATGATGTGCTATCGCTAAGCTCTACAAACGACGTTCGGTAAACGCACGACCGAGATGTGTACTAACACCTGTCTGGACTAGTTGGGACGACGATTCTTCGTGGGGGACGAGCGTAACGTAAAGATAAAAAAAGTGAATGGCTGAAGGTACTGCACCTCCGCCACAGCATATATGAATACTGCTCACGCGAGAAGGGGAGAACGCATCAAGGCAAGCGCACTAAACGCATACATTGTTATTGACCGGGTTAAAACACCACTGCAGTGTTACCAGCTCCTAGAGCTTAAAACACGACCAAAATATTATAAACTAGTTATTTTCAATATAATTATTATGTGCATATTATAATATTAATTAGACGTTTAGGTACACACCTCTATTGGCTATTATTATTATATTACATATAAATATATATATATATATATGAACCAATTATACTTGTTTTCGTTTTGAGAACGCTACCATTTATTTTAAACAAAAATATCAATATTGTCTATACTTATAAAATATAAGTTTATTATGTATAATAAATACCTATTATATACACATAATATTTCAAATAGACCTTCAAGATCTAACCCTTAATGAGCCAGCGTTTCAACATTTTCAACCCATTTCGATATCTATTAAATAATATTATACCTAACTTGATTACCTAACTATATGAACAATAATACAAGGACTACGGATCTATAGTTTAAATAATTATAGTCTAAATATTGATTGAGAAGTGTTATCGATTTGTAATATAGATAATATTAATTAATACTAAACAAATTACATGAAAAAAAAAGTTTAATTATCAGTTATAATTAAATTCATTGTGATCCTTTGACGTGCCCATAATACGTACCTACTACCAATAAGTATGCCTACATAATATTATATACTTAACATTTTCACATATATTATACAACTTTCAAAAGTTGTCAGGTAAACTAATCAGTTTTTATTTTTCGGTAAATTTACTACTATTTTTTTTTTTTTTTTGTTCTAAACAAATATTCTATATTTATAGAAAAAAATTATAGACCTTGATTGTAATTTGTTTCAATTTAATTTTAAAGTTTATGTCAAATAGTGAGATTAGAGGTAAAAGTTGTCTCATACGATGACCTTACTCTGTAACAGACGATGACATACGTGCGTCAAATTTAAATTATGCCTGAAACAACTATCTAGTCTTTATTTTAATATTTTAGAAATAAAATAATCAGTTAAATATCTTTGAAGGGTAAATATTACAATAATTACTATCTATAGTACATGATTTATATTATACCTGAATATCATTATATAATCACTAAATGAATGAATATTTCGACCATTTAAACAACATTAAAATAAAAAAGAGGTAATATAAGTGTTATCTGGAAGACGAAGATTTGAATTTAGAAGCAAAAATAATTTCACGATTAGTTCTAAAAAGTGATACCAAGTTTATAATGTATCCAAAACTATCCTCGGCTTAAAATAAATCACGTACGAGTATACTAATAGTATTATTCACAACACCTAATACCATCTATTGTTAAAAATTAGAGAAATTAAAAAAATAAACATTCTGCGGAACATAAATTTCGTAAATAACATTGTTTGAACGTATACCCAACCCAAGTAAAAAAACAGAGGAAGACGAATTTCTGTATAATAAGTTTCGAATAAACCTTGTCATCATTTATTAGGTCAAAAAAACAATTTAATAAATGTACACAATTTATATTCAGTCATTGCATGTTTTTCCGATTATTTTTAAACGCACTAGAAATTATCTACATTTCAATCCCTAAAAAACACGCATCAATTTAAGACCAAACATTCATCACTACAACAGCAAAAAAACTTAAATCATTGACTTTTGGTATTTCTTTTAAAAACGTAAAATATATTATCTTTTAAAATCATTATATGCATGTATTATCATATCAGAGAATCTCAATTTCGAAAACTATACATAATACTTAACGTGTATTACTTATTTATATAATTATATGAATATGAAAATGGAAGTTGTTTTAAGATTCTTGTGTGCCATACACGGTTATTAAATTTGTCTACATAATTGATTTTAGATATAATTTGATATTAAGTTTTACACAAAAATCCTTTCCCTTATTTAAAAAAAAAGTATATACGTGGTTATTAACGGCAATTTCAACAATATATAAATATATTTATTATTTACAGTCGTGAGAAACAACATTTATACATGAACAAATTGCATCATTTACATACTAGTAGCACTATGTATAAGAGTCTGGTATAGTCGTGAGAGTGTAATGATAATTCATGCATGTATAAACAAAATCTTCTGATTAAGCAATTAAGACTTTTTCAATCAAAAAAAAAAAAAATTAAATAATTAATTTAAGTAAATAAGTTATTTCTTGCAATGTAAGCAAAAACAATAATTACTGAAATTTCTATTTTTATAATTGTATTTTTGATTTACTCTTAGTTTCATCATAGTTTAATATCTAGACGTTTAAAATCCAAAATTGATTTATAATATAATATATTTTTTTATTTTTTGTAACGAAATCATAAGCTATATTAATTAATTCAAAATGTTAATCCATTTATAAAATAATGTGGTGTAAATTTATAAAAATAGGTAGGTACCTAATTAATTATTTTTCATTCATAAAATTTTTATTAGAAGATTTGATCTTGGTTTTGAAACCATTTAACAAAATAAATACATCTAAATATATAAATTATTGTGCCAATTGTCGAAATAATTAGAAAAACGCTTCTAAAAACAGTAAAAACATATTTGAATTTTCACAAAATTAAAGTTCTTGAAAATTATTTTTATACTTTTTACACTTAAACTTTTTCAAAATTTGATTTTTAAATTTAGAGTATTAAGGACTTAAAAATTTTATAATGTTGAATTCAACAAATTACTAAAAATGTAAGAAAGTCATGTTCAAGTAAAATTCATAATTAAAGTTATACCGGGCTTAAAATTAACTAGATTAATTACTCTAATATTTAATATAATTATTGGAAAACTATTGATATAATGAGGGTGCAAGTAGGTACGGGAGTGCTCCACTAAAGACACACACACACTATATACATTATGTCTAAATTACTAAAAAGGTACACATCAAACAATATCACACATTCAAGTATTTAGAAAAATCACTAGATTGTATTTGAACTACAATCGAAATCGCTTATAACGATACCGTTTACAACGATATTCCGGGTAGAACGATTCCAAGCAATGTATTTGGTTGGTTTTATATCTTATGTGTTGTTACATTTTATAATCCGGATATAACGAAGTTCGGTTATAATGATCAGATTCTCTTGGTCCCTTGAAGATCGTAATAAGCGAATTTGACTGTACTTAAAAATGGTCAGTTTCAAATCCCTGAGAACGTCTTATCATATAAACTCACAACATAGCAAACTTACAGTTAGAAAAATTTATTTTTCAGTGTTAGTTATTAATATTTTTTAAATTTAAAGGTAAGAACCCTATACCTGTTAGTTAATTTTGTTTTTAATAATGTTTTAAATTTTAAAGGAGTTATGATTTATATTATTTATATTTTATGAGTATTATACAAAGTAAAAACAAACATACACTATGGTATACTACTATAAGTTAGCCACACAAAATTTAATTTTTTGAATGAAAATTTTCTATTGGGTGAAAAATTCTCAAATAATAAATGGAGTTCATACATTACAAATTGTATAAGCGGTCTCTTAGTTTTTGCAATTTTATTTCTTATTTGAATAATAAATTATTACAAATTAAACAACTTTAAAATAATTATACCTACACATATTTTGTTCCAGATAATGAAATTTAAAATCAAAAGTTAGCAATGGTTCATTTACATAAGAGTGAACAATTAAAAATATTAACAATTAGGACTATATTAAATATTAGAATCATAAAACATAGAAAATATTAACAAATTGATATAACTAAGTACAAAAATACTATATTATACATAGGTACAAATATTATATTAATATAAATATATGCCAAAGACCAAGATTTTACAGATTATTGGTATTTTTTTTTTATTTTTTTTTTTAATGTTAACATTTTGAAGAAAAAAAAATCATTATTTAAAATGAGATTTTAATATATTACAACATTTATATGCCATTGTTTAAATATATTAGATTGAATTAGTTCTGAGATTGGGTGCATATAAATGTCTTTATAATTCTTTTTCTTACTGTGGTAATGCAAATTTAAAATTTAATAATAATTGATAAAATCAAATTAATTCTATGCGTTTTATACAATGGAATTTGTTATTAAATAAAATCACTCATACTATAAATAGTACTTACCTAATATTGGACTATTATTTTCACTGTTTTTTATGATAGGCGAATTTGGTGGTGTTTTGTTCCATTCAGAACATGGTTCACAGCCTTCAGCAATTCGTGTTGGAGCTCGACAACATTGCCATTTTTTACCACCCCAAATTGATGCATGATATTTTTCACTCTTCACCAAAGTGTCAGCACATACTTTAACAGTTTTATCATGTTAATTAATACCCAATATGTCTAATAAACATAAAATATAATGATTTATTAATTTATACCAGCTCTTAAAGATCTTATCCAATCAGATCGATCTTGAAGTTTTTGAGTGATTAAATATAATGTATATTGTTGATCATTTCCATCACTATATGATATTTGAAATGCATATCCATTTTCACCATCATTGTTAGTAGTATCTTGAGATAAAATATTTGGTGAAGAATTAATGGTAGCTGTTTCAATTACAGTTACCGAAGACAGTTTTATACGACCTCGTTCTTTTTTACGCTATAAACAAATTACAAAAATATTTAAAATACTAATAATATATTTATATTATATAAACATTTCTATAATTATTCAACTTAAAAACTGGAAACTAATAAAATATACAACAACCTTTCAATTTTTATTGGTACTTAGTAAAGTTATTTATTACATCTTTAATATCTATAATACAAACACAATCTGTATATATATTTTATAACATGTTAAATTATTTTTTTTTTAATTTTAATGCAATTTATGGAAAATAAATAATAATAAAATATATTTAGTCTAAGTTTAAGAATTAAACAATCACAACTTTTTTAAACAGATAGCATGAAAAAAATAATTGTATTGACTTATTGACTTAGTATAGTAAATTTGACAATATTCAATAGATTTAATGATTTATTTTATTAAATATAAAAAAAAATTAGTGTAAATGTTTTTATCAATTGGGTAGACTGAAATAATGTTTATGAAGTTTAGTATATTTGTGATTTACACTACATTAAAATAGATATTTGTCTCTTGGTTTTAACTTTTAAAGTTATTATGTTATTATGTATAAAAAATATTATTACTTATTATTAAGGCTTGAGATTTCTAGTAAATGTATATTTTTTATAGTTAAGTTATAAAACATCAAAAAAAGACTCAAATTTGGTTCAAACTTTCCTGACTTATAGGTATATTTTTATATAATAAAAGTAATAAATAATACTAAGTCAATAAATTATACAAATGAAAAAATGTTTAACATGCATTTTAATTTTCAAATAGTAGGTATGCTATCAGTTATTATTGCCAAACACATCAAACAAATTATTACATTAATTTTTAATTATACTCTTATAGTTATTTTTAAAATAATACCACATTGTACTGCAATTATATCAGGTTTATATAGATTAGATAGGCAATCAAATTTTTTGTAATTATGTTTCAGAATTAAACTAAATACTTACTATCGTATTCTATATACAAAATTAAAAAAATTTAGTTGAAAATTTTATTTTGCGTATTTATTATTTTTTAGTTACTATATAAGACTTCATGCAAATTGATCCTATAAGCTATAAAAATAATAACATTCATTATGTTTAAGATATGCATACAGATAATCATAAATTATTTAGAACTTGTTCTCGGAAACTATGCTACTATAATAGAATAATGATAAACGAATCAAAAAAGGACCCACCTATATAAATTTATTAATCATCCATTAAAAACATAATAAAAAGCCAAACAGGATACAGTGCTAGGGTTTTGGATCCTTGTTTTATTTCATCCACCGTTAAACAGAAGAGTGGTGCATTATTATTGTACATTTTAAAATAAATATAAATTAAAATTTACTATAGCTTAAGAACAGAGTCGATCTTAGTGAAACTATGCTTGATAATATTTACATTAATAAGGTATTTAACAATTATCAGAAGTGTTTTATTGTAAATAAGGTAATCATAGAGAAAATAAAAAAAATAATTTTTAATTTTAATAGGAAGATTCATTTTAAAATGATAAGACAAGGGATATGGTATTCTGAAATTTTTTCAATGCCAAAAAATGTTTCCTCAAAATCTTTAATTTACACTAAATATGTGATGTACCCTATGACTTTGTCAACATCAAAATATTAATTTTACACTTTATTCTTCATATGGATTTTAATATTTCTCAGAGTAAAACAATATCATAATTATACTTTATCTAGTGAAAAAACATTTTTGGTACTGATATTGGTTGTTCAGAATATTCCTGAATAATACCCTACTATTGAGAATGGTTCCACTATGACAGGGTGTTGAGTGAGGATGCATTGATTTGTGCATTCTCTTGCTGGACAAAGTATATGTTTATATATAATTTCTTCTTTATAACAATAAGCCACCATGAATCAAGAATAATATTTTAATATTAACAGGATAATTATACACAACAAACCTTACTATAACACAAATATTTAAATTATTTGAACTACAACTTGCCCATTACCTAAAGTATATGCATAACAGTAGGTTTGTTAATTGTTACATTCATCTGTCACAAAAGATAACTTTTTTGAAGTATATTAATAATGTTTTTAATTTAATACAATAATTGTTTTTGTTATTATTTTAAAATGTATCAATATCTGATAAAACCTTTAAACATGTTTAATTATTTAGTGAATATACATGCATATAAGTGCATACATTTTCAAGAATTATATAATATTATTGTAAAAAAATTAACAAACAACATGCATATTTTCTATGTTTTAACATTTCCCAACTTTTAGAAGTCATCATTATGAGCAAATTAAATAATAAATAGTAATGATTTAATAGTGTTATAATAACAAACAAAATATGTATAAATATTGTTTTAATAAATAATATTTCACATTAGTGAACTAGTACTAAAAGAGCTTTACTGAAATAGTTGTAATGGCAGATATCAATTTTAGATATATGATAATAATTAAAAACAATTTACTTGAAAATTATGTTATATCATGTATAAATTGAATCATTTAATTTAATATTTATATTATTTAGGTGGTTCATTGTCTTCTGGTTAATAATATGATCCTAATATTAGTAACAAATAAAAGCATAATATGTACCCTGTTAAGCAGTTGATGTATGTTATGGAGACACGGCAGTGAGCTTCTTTCAATAATTTCCTATGGAACGGAGAACAAATAATATAAGTTATTTTAATATTTCTAATTTTGTATTAATGTAATTTATATATATATATAAAAATGACTTAGAAATAAAATTGGCTAAACTAATGATAAAAATTTTAATTAATACTATAACGAATCTAGTTAGATCTACCCTACCTAATCAGTTCTAACTTATTAGTTAAATAAAAGAAAAAATGTATATTTTATTAGGTATATTAAAAATGTTAAATTGAATTAACACATTAAATTTATTTTTATATTAATTATATTTACTAAGATTTTAACTCATAATCAATAAAATACAATAATATTGACAAGTAAAAATTATTTGAATTACAATAAAATGTATTAATAACAATTAAGTTTATAAATATTAGTAAAATTAATAAAATATATCTCTTAAAAATTTGTCTTTTAGCCTATTTTATTTCCAAGCCACACAATTATTATTGATTAGAAATCAATTAGTCAGCTTAAAAAATTATAAACATAGTTCCGGAACACCGAGCACAAAAAATAAACCTAATAACACTAAGGTAATAAAAATTGAAATGGTTTTCAAATAATTAGTAGTTGTTTAAAAAAATTCAATTATTTTTGAACCAAAAATGATCAGAATAATGTGTAACTTTATTTAATTTATACTACTTAAATTAAAAAAGTTTACATAGGTTATTTATGATTCACATGAAATACAAAGGTTGAGTAACCCAGTTTATGAAATATCGGTGTTCATGCAATAATATATATTATGGATGTGAAATTAATAAATGTATAAATGCAAATGTTCAACAACAAACAAATCCAAAACCAATAAATTCAGATCAATTATTACAGACTTACTTCCGATTCAGATTCATAGTAAATGAAGTTCTTGGTTGTCAATACAAACCATCTCTGTTTGTAGTTAATAGGCATGAATCGTTTTTTGTTCTGCGATCGCTTCACCATCAGACCCTGTTTGATGATGTCACAGTCATCTATTTCATCTTTGCTAGCCATCATCATATAACTAACAACACACCAAAAACCATTTAAAAATTATAAAAGACTTAAAAAAATTCAAAAATTTAAGAATCTACCTATCTAATTTTAAATACAGAAATATTGTAATCATAATATTGTATGCACAAATTATAAATATTTCTATATAGGTTTTATCTTGGCTACCTGCTACACCAGCTTATTCCAGGTGTTTAAAAGTAAGTAAAAAGTTAATAAATTAAAATCGAATTTCACACAGATCACAGTTGAACAAGACGAGTTTTAAGCACATCATTTGTGTTGTCAATACTCACTGATTTTCGTTATTATTTCAATCTTCGACGGATGCGGGTAGTTGGTAGCGGGTAGCACATCATTGTATTGTGTCGTCCACAAATGGATTGTGGATTTCAACTGTAGTGGACTGAGTTCGAAGGAAAATTGATATAATAATTATGAAGGAAAAATCAACAAAAAATAAAGGAAGAGAAGAGTATGCGGTAGACGTGAGTGTTTTATGGGCAAGAGAATGGTGTAGTTACTAGTTAGAGACGACTAAACGAAATTTAAAAAAATAATAATAAAACAAATAAATAATGGAAATAAAACGAAAAAAAAACCGAAAACCAGTTTTAGTATATATATTGTATGTATAATAATAATATCTGTTGGTACTTTAGCGGTGAAAGGGTCTGGCGGGGGTGAGGACGTCGTGCGTTCTTCCGTGGTGCTGCTATCACCACGACTAACAGGTGACCACGACTGAATTAATGGTTACCAGGTTGCCATTGGACGGTCGTAACCGGACATCCGAGTGAATTTATAATTTAGACAGCAGCTGATAACAGATCGATTGTCGTTATCGCTAATTGATTTCATGATTACCCGTTAACAACAATAACAAATTGACAACAAGCCAGACTGCCGAATCCAGATCCAGACTAGTCTTGAAGTGACCAACTTAAAGTGAACTCAGAACTCAGCAGCTTGTGAGTTGATCGTAAACGCAATATTATTTAATTATCATTGAATAATATTAGGCAATAAACGACGAATAATTGTATGCTGTTTTTTGTTTGCGTCTTTAGTGACATTTTGTAGTAATATTATCCGTGTATCGTAAAGTCCGTGACGTTCAAATCGTATCACCACCCACAGCTACTACAAATTACAATAGTTGTTAAGTAAGTGTAATTCAAATACAATAATTATCCACACACCTAATCCGAAAACACTATTTATACTCAGATTTTATTCACAGATTCACATTTCACTTGCTTATAGATTTTTTTCTTTGTATTTCTGTTACAATCCGTATTGCATATGTAATTTACATAAAAAAATTTATTACCGTATATTATGTTCCACTTCTATACCTTTAAATTGTTTCTATGATTATTTTACGGAATGTTCAATTTCAGTAATATTTCCAACTTCTTAATTGGTATTTTATACTTATATCTAGCAGTAATATGTTACCACTTTAAGTTTCCAATGTGTAATATTGTAACTATGTCAAAAAATTTTGATTTTTGTATTTCACAATATGCTCAACTTTCAGAATGGCAAATAACCAAGAAGCGATGCAAGTATGTTCTTTGCCTTTACCACCTGTGCAATACTTCCAAAATTATTCAGATGAAAACATTAGGCGAGGTCGTGCTTCTAAGCCTCCACCAATAATCCAAGAAACATACACAATGTTTGGAAATCCATATAATGCTGAAGATAGTATAATAAGACCTTTAGAAACTCAGGTATGTTGTACTAATAAAATAGAAGAATATTGTTTATTATTTTAATTTTTAATTTTCTCTAATGTTTGTGATGTTATTATTTCATCTGGTTGAAATCAAGTGATTACATAGTAATATAATACATACTATATAAATACGAGTTTATTCTAAAATATGTGATTTCAGGGTTTTAAACGCCTTTACCCTCAACATTTTGATAGACGTCGTGAATTACGTAAGCTTAATCATTCGTTATTGGTTAACTTTCTTGACTTACTGGATCTGCTAATCCAATGTCCTGACTCTCCTAGACGAGCTGAAAAAGTTGATGACATAAGTCTATTGTTTATACATATACACCATTTATTAAATGAGTTTCGTCCACACCAAGCACGAGAAACCGTTCGTGTCATGCTAGACTTGCAGAGGAGACAAAGAAATGAAACCACAATACGGTTGCAAAAACACATAGATAAAGTAAATTTTAATATTTCTAGTGTTTACAATTGATAGTAATTGTAATAACTTAATATCTTATAGGTAAGCGATATTTTACAACAAACATTAGAAAATTTGCCAGACACGGAGCTTGATTCTAAGTTAATGGTGGACACATCCAAAATTGATCGTTTAGAACAGAATAATGCCGATGAACCTAGAGTTGATAAATGTATACCTAAAGATAAATTGATGTGTCATCTTATTGATACAATGAATACCAATTAAAAACTAAGACAGTTTATTTATTTTTTGTTATTGTTTTATATATTTATACAGAAAATATTTTGAACTAATAATGTTTTTGTCATTCTTTTAAACTTAAATCATTTATATCTCCATAACCCTTATACATTACCTTTATGCATATTAAAATTAAAAAAAAACATTAAATAATTTAATGTACTTTTTTTTTATTGATAATTGGTTAATATTTGATAATAATGTCACTAAAATACAATCATAGTTTCATTGTGTGTATCTACTGTATTACTATTTTTCTTATGTAATTAATTATGAATTGAAGTAGATTTTAGTATTACTTGTATTTTACTTATAAATTATGGCAAATACATTTTGATAAGGTATTTTTTTTTTTTAATAATAAAATTTTGTGAATCTTGATTAATATTTTTTTTTATCCTATCATGTAGTTTTTTTTTAACAAAAACAGAAATTTTAAATAGTACTTATATCTTTGATTTTTATACTAAATATTATTATTTATATATTTGTTCTAAAAATTGAAATTTATAAGAAAAAATAATGTTTTACGCAAGAAACATTACATTATAGTATTATACTTTCAAAATATAAAATATCCGTAGAAAATATAACATTAATTTGTTATTTATGTTTTGAAATTTAACATTCAAATAATCGAAACATGTTATAGGTATTTTTCATAAAATACCAATTTATAAATGTGTATGTTATTGTACAAGCAAAAGTAAAAAGTGACCATAATAAATTTAATATAGTTACTATAAAGTGTAAGTCAGTAAATATAAATGATAAGTGGTCGATAATTTATAAATATTTCTACAAGTAAGCACAGTTGCAAATGTTCTAACCGGCTCTTATTAAGATCCATGTTCCCCTACTCATTTGTAATTTGTATTTATAATTATTAACCAAAGATTGGAACATTCATTTAAATTTCCATTCAAGCCCTATTAATATTTTTTACAGTGATAAAAAAAGTATAATATATTAATTAATTTTTAAGTATTTCCATATTATAACATAATGCTTGGGCAAAAAACTTCAGAACAATTCCATGAAAGACTTGACAATAATCTTTACTCAACAATAAAATAACTATTCATACTACTTACACAGTTACACGTTATACATTAATTAGGTAATAATTAAACATATTACCATTAACAAACATTTACTGACAAAAATTTTAATTTTACTTATTTATATTTAAATGATGATCCTGTAAATATCAAATTAAATAAGATTTAAAGTAGGTACACAACATTTAATAATAACCATTCAACAAGTATGAAACATATGCTTGTATTTAATTTAATAGATATTGAATTGTATTACAAGGTTCAATACAGTTCTGTTGCTTTAATAAAGTATATTATTTTCAAATTTAATATTATAAAAACGAGAATGGTAAGAAAAACATAAATCTATCCATGAATTAGTTATCTTATAATATGCAGTCTACAGTTATATTAATAAAAATTTAATATATTTTAGTCTGAAATAAAAGATTTTGTTACGTTAAATGACTTTTCACAAAATAAAAATATGAATTTATAGAGTAAAAAAATAAACATTTATATAGTCAGTAAATATAATTGTATAATTTATTTAAGTATGGATAAGGTTAAGAATAAGCAATTTATTTTACTATAGATGTTTTGGAAAATTTATTTTAATCTACTAAACTATTCAGAGTAAATCATTATAATATATTATGTACCACAAATTTAAAATCAACTGAACTGTTATTATTCATACTGTTTTTGACTTTATAACATTAATGAAAGGAGGTAGGAAGATAGTGTATAGAGGTATAAAATAATAAATAATTTATAACAATAATTAATAACTTGGATATTTCAGCTATAGTAGACTATACCTATTACCTACACATAAAAAGGTATAAATACTCATTTACAGTTTAGTAATCTAAATAGCAGCTGACTGGCATATTGGAAGATGACTAATATATAATTTATACACAGGTAAAATATTAAAGATAATTGTAAAGATTATGATTATGGTTATGATGGCCTAGAGATAAATAATAAATTAAAAAGTTGTATATGTTGAAGGTTAGAAAAAACAGCTACAGAAGATCAACTGTTTCAATAATAGAAATAGTTACTGTTTTATTATACACAAAATTTGTCATACATTTTATATATATATATATAAAAAAAAAAAAAGTAATGCAAAAATGAAAATAACTGTAGTCATTTATAAAATTTATGTTGATACTAACTTGAATTGTTTTTAAAGTTCTTTGATAGTCTTAAGTTTTTGTTATTGTTTTTTTTATATTGTAAAATACAAATTTTTTTTATGACAAAAATATACTTTCAAACAAAGTAAAAATTTATTTTATTTGTCAAATAACTGTAATTAAATATTAAACTAGCATGTTACAAAGTAGCTAAGCTCAGTGAATTTACAAAATAATTGGTCAGAAATAAAATGAATATATACATAGTTCATTAATACTAAATCATATTATAATAAGCATTATTGCTTAAAAATAAATGAAAATTATTAACATTTAACAATTAAATCAGTAATTTACTTATTATATGAATAGTACAAAGAACACGTTTGTGAAAAAAAATTGAATTGGATTGAATTGTAATTTACATTAGTATGGTCGCCATGAACGACGATTGCCATTGCTGGTGTCAAACGATCTTTTAGTGTTCCAACCAGTACCACCACCACGACGATTATTATCTAAAATGGAAATTTTACAAAGATTTAATACAGTTAATATAGTAAGTCATGAAAGTGGTATAGTTACTTGTTGTATTGTTAGAAAATTTGGCACTAAATTTATCCTTTGGAGGTTGATATATTTGTTGACTACTATTGCTGCCATCAATCCGTTTAGATTTTCCTTCCACTGTAATAGTTTCATGTTTTTTACCCTCCTGAATAATTTGGGCCTACAATAAAAATTATTATGTTATTCATAACTTTCATAACTCAAATCATATACTTCTTACAAGTTTGGACTTAGTCGCACCACCAAGCCAGGATAAGTTGATAGTTGCTTTAAATCTAGGAGGTATATTGAATAACTCTTTAATTAAAGTATTTATGTTACATGCTAATTTTAATCCTTCTAGTTTTTTTTCAACAATTGGATCATTTTTTACATCTTCTTCTCCTTTTTCTTTTAAGTCTTGCCTGACAATTTTCACAAATGTTTGAGTACATGTTCCTACGTACAATAACCTAAAAATAATAAGAAAATTACATTTAAAATAAATTATTAGTCAAATTTATTTTTATTTATTATACTTTTTTTTAAAATCCTTCTGTCTTTCAGGGTCTTTGCTCAAAAAATCTGGACATTGTTTTCCAAGTTTGTGAAAAGTATACAAAAGTGCTTCAACACGATGTAAATCCATATCTTCAACTTTTTTATTAGAATCATTCTCAGGAACGGTAACTAAATCCTAAAATTAGATACTCATATTATTTGAGGTTAAAATTAATAATTAATCACAATATTTATGAACCTTTTAGAAACTAAACATGTTTATACTTTTTCTATTAATAGATTTTGGGTTGATATTTTTATTTAAAAATATATGGATATGGTAATTAAAAATTATTATTTAAAAATTGTATCCAAATGAAAATCACTTATTGAACAAAATATTTAAAAACTTCAAATTTCCAAGGACAGATTTTGGTTTTCTTTGCAAAATGATATAGGTCAGTTATGAAGAAATACTTTAATACCTTGCTTAAATTCTTTGAGAAAACAAAGTCCTAACACATATGTATACCAGTCTTTTTAATGTAAAACATTTCAAAATAGACCATAAAAAATAAATCCATATCCTATCAGCCATATTCTTATATTTATTAAAATAACAAATGTAATGAACACTAATTATAAACCAACAAGTTGACGCCTGATGAAGTAATAGAATAAGTTAATAGTATGATATAAATCAATAACTAAGACAAGTTGGAGTAGAAGTCTGAATTAGTTAACAGCATACAATGATGAAGAGATTTATCTTAACAATAAGTAACAAGTTATAGATTATTAAAAGAAATAGATAAAATTGGTAAATTTAAAAAAAAATAAATTGAGGGGTAAGAAAGTGGGAGTTGGATTAAATGTCAAGGTAATTTATGGACTACATATTTGTGGCAGACTACATCAGCCAGAGAATATATTAATGGCAATAAATAACTCTTAAAATAAATTGGCCCAAATTACCAAGTGGGCCAAAAAGGTCTAGTTTAAACAGATTTTCAACTTTTACATATTAGTTAACTAATTCAAGCATATTTTATAAATTATAAATACATCACTGTATATATTATTTTCAAATTCTAATAAAAATATCAAAATGAGATATGTTATAGATAATAAATATTTTATGTTATACTGTAAACTAATTTGATAATGTCGTTGTTGACAGTAACATCATAAACTTTTTGAACAATTTCAAATACTTACTAATAGAGCTTGATATACTTGTCCGACTACTGCTTCAGGATTCATTAATTTACCACAATATGGCACAGATTCTGCTAATAACTTTAAAATGATAAATTGCTTATCATTATCTTTTATAAGAGTATAGCGATTCAACAATTCACATATATACACAATAAACTTAGTGGATTCTACATGAGCCTGAAGTAAAATTAAAATTACAGTCATTAATTTAATCAACGTTTCAACTTGGTAACAAATATTTACCGAAAAAAATGGAATAGCAAAATCCAGACAAGTTATGAATCGATTGACTTGATCTAAATCTTTGGGATTAAAAAACTGATCAAGTTCAGCTGTATTTGCCAAGAGTTCAACAAGTTCTTTTTGACCGTCTGGTGTATTTATTAGATGAGTCGATGATAAAATAGTCATGAGTGTTTCAAATTCTTCACAAGTAATATTTTGCATAACTTTTTTGCACTCTGCAATTATTAAATCTTCTACATCTTTTTTAATTATTTCTTTACCCAATGCCATAACTTTGTTCAATATAAACTTCATAGAGCGTTCCCTTACTACTTCTTCATTTGATTGCATTTGACTAAATATTCCAGTTAAGGCTCCTTAATAGATTAAAAAATAAGTAATCACATAGGTCATTTAAAATTGTTTTTATTATTTTAAAATATTTACCTTTAGCATCAATTTTAAAGAGTGATAATAATGAATTCTGAGCTGTAAGTAATTCTTGTGGGTCATCAGCCTGAAGTAATTGAGCTAATATATCTGCTATCTTAGTCAGGTATTCTTTAGACTCTTTACATAATACTGGCAAATCTTTAATTGCTTGTTTCCGTATCTAAGTATACACAACATATTACATAGACATAAAATATTGTTAATTGATTAAATATTATATAGTATTACGTGTTTATGCACAAATGGCCTATTTACTTACACAAATATCTTCATCTTCACAAAGATCAAGTTGAGCCTCTAATGCTTGAGCAGCAAGATTCGGAAAATATTTAAAGAATCTGGTTATAAATTGAGATGCAAGTCTTTTTTCTTTAGTTGATCCTTTAACTGCCGATAATATTTCCAAATACTCAGGTTCTTTCTATAAAATATTATAAGGAATTAATAGTTTATTCACAATATAAATATTGTAGTTAGGTGGTAATGTAATCAAATACCATTTTTTTTTTTTTTTTTTTACAACAATCTATTTATAGATCATTGAATTCTTTATTCTTTAAAGTGAATATAAATTACTTATCAGAAAACATCCATAGAATATGTTTTAATTATTTAACACGTTCAATGCTGGTGCCTTATTATTGTTTTGTTTGCAATAGCCGTACAGAAATTTACCTTTTTCGATTTATTTAAAATTATGACAAAAAAACACACAATTTTAAATTCAAGTAAACTAAAATGTAGCTTAAGTGTACACTAATAAGACCATGAAAAGTAATGTATGTATGCACCAAGCCGATGAGAAAATGACTGTTCTAAAACAATACTCGAATGACAATATCGTGTTATCATCGGTGATGAGCGCACTGCCAACTGTGACAACGGCGTGTTGTCATCGGCATTGAACGTATTAAGAAATGTAAGAAACAATATGAATGAAAGGTGATACATTCAATCTTAGTACCAGGTCAGGATTAATGCTAGTGAGCTATCAAGATCTAGGTAAACCAATCAAAATATGAAACGGTTATAAGTACTTAGTCTTAATTTTATTTTCTTATAGTGATGTAACTATCAAGTATGTAAAATGTGCACAGCACACGAGTCCTTAAGTTTTAAAGGGCACCTTTTGTCTTTTAAATTTTATACTTTTATAGCTCACTTTAAAGTACTTATTGTCAATTTATTGTACCTTTATTAAATAGAGAAAGGAATATTACTATCTATAGGTAATAATAGTTGTCAACAATAGTTTAAAAGTTGAATTTTTCCAAGAAGCAGAAGTATTCCAATTATAAAATTATATTATGATGATTAAAATATTTTAAAAACAAACTGCGCATATATTACATATTATGATTACTGTAATTACTTATTTCTTGATCTATTAAGTATAAACTTCTAGTAATTATCAATTTAATATTATTATTATAATGTGATCACTAAAAACATTAAAAAAAACAAGGAATGTAGATTTAATTTGTAATTAATAGTATTAGTAATTTAAAAAAAAAAAAGCAGTAAAACTTAAGAACTCTTAGCTAAACATAGGTACTATATACTATATAAGGATAACATACATGTATATCACATTATGTTTTAGAATAGAATAAAATAAAAACGTAAGTGCAGTATAGAGCCTTAATTGGAGTAATTATTTTAATCATATTTTATTAAAGTATTAGTTAGGTATCTATTCCTAACTATATTCATACTTTAAAATAATTTATTAACAAACAATTTTACTTTGATATCTATTGCACTAATTTATAAACATAATCATATTAGATAGAATACCTAACAAACTTTAGACTAATAGTTTGAAAGCCAAATATATTTTTAAGCCGAAAAAAAAATTTATGTTAAGTTATCAAAATTACTCATATTGTTTTCAACTGGGTCAAGATTTAAATGAAAAAAATAAATACATTAGTCTTTGTCATTCAGCATCAAATAATTTATCTCTAGGATATTTGATGCAAATAAGATAAATAAATAGGATTGCATTAAACTTACCTCGGCAATGTTTTCCTTAGCGTCGGCAAGTATACCAAAGTATTTATACATTTTCTGAATGTTGTCTTCGGCCTCCATTTTTTTGTATGCAAGAGATTCCTATCAGCGGTTGAATGAACAGATGAAGCGGCAAAAGCAAAAATAAAAGCGTCTTTAAGTGACAAATAGTGACAGTTGGTAAATACGAATTACGGATTCACTCTTAACCGTCAAACGTTATGCGATAAAAAAACGATGAATATTAAACTACTAGTGCGGACTGCGGTTCGCGGGTGGGCTTAGGAAATTCAGATTCAAGAAATCAGAATGATAATCCACGGTTCTGTAGTTTTGTAAGTAAATAATAATTATCAATAAGGATGGTGTTCCGGTACAATAAAATTGGTATGACAACGTGTTTGGGTTAGGTACCAGTGTTGTTTATAAATGAACAAAAAATTATGTATCACTTAATACAACATCACGTTGGGTCCTTATACCACTGAAAATCATTATTATATAGATACTTATAGATCCATTTACAATTACATAGGTGATGTACTCTATATAATTAAGTTTTTTTATCGTGATCGGATCTACATTCACGAACTTGGTGCCTTAATGGTCTTTCATACGCGTTGTTCAGTTTCCAATGGGTTATATTCATTTCAAATGCGATGTTGTTTTGGTATTCATGTATTTGATTAAATACTGTTTTATCCTGTATTATTATCACTCGCGTATGTTGTATACAATGTATACGGTTAAAATAAAGTGATCGTGGTTCACTGGTTTGCCAAGCTACCTAAACGTCCTAAACGTCCTAAACGACAAACGTCATAGCTCTTAAATCAAGAGTATCAAGACTCTTGAGTCTTAGATCTGAACCGTTGAGTGATAAATGTTATTATATTAATCATTATGATTAACTAATAACTATTGACTTCCAGGTATAGAATTTGGAATTTTTTCTTTGTTTATTTAATATAATTTGAACTTATAGCTTAATTATTTGTTTTGTTTTTCATGCAGGTTTTATGTCTTTATGATAATCACACCATAGAACGATACCATCGGTTTTGTGAATTCTCCTGGTAAGTGTTATGTCATTGTTTTGCAGTAGTAACACATACAGTCAAAACTTAAATTAACAAGTTGCAGACCATTAACTTGACTTACAAATTTGACTTCTAGGTGCTCTTTTGCTTTAATTTGTTATGAACACGTATTTTTGTATTACAATAGTCAATAATTAATATAATCACCCTTAATAGTGTAATATAAGCTATAATTATAAAAGTATTTAATGCCCATTAAACCTCAACACACTCCTATTGATGAAAAATTGTATTTAAACAAGGAAGAACATTACAAGGTATACTGAATAATATATATCAACATAAAACCAACACAACAATTTTGTATAGCTATCACTCTCTGAACATAACAATATAAAAGAGAGATTTATTTTATAACCCTAAGAATTGGCTATAAATAAATTTAAATTACCATATTGAAATATCGCAATTTCAATTTTTAATATTAGGTAGATAATATAAATTATATTTAAAATATAAGACTCAATAAATTATGATTATTCTTGTTTTACTGTGTAAATCAAATTTTAAAAATTAATGATACCATTTACAAGTGTTATTATTTTATCAATATTTAAAAGTTAGGGTAACAAATATATATATACCACTTACTAAGCACTTGCTATAAATTATCATATTTTTGATTTTTGTATCTTAGAAAAATTAAAAATATTTTTACATTTGAATTTATTATTAGGTATAGATGCATAGCTATGGACAGAGGGTATTTTGGGTATTAATTCACCATTCTCAGTGATATAAATGTATAAACCAAAAATATATTATCTGCTCTAGCCTTCAGGTTACCTTACAATGATTATATTTTTCATTTATTTTGTTCTAAGAAATTTTTAAAAGTTAAATATATTTTATAATTTATTAATGTAAACTTAGAATTTCATGTTGGATGTATGAACTGTTCTTTTTAAGTTCTAAATTTGAATTTAAAAATTCTGGTTTATATGTTAATTAGGTACATGGTATATTTATGCAGTTTTAATTTTTGATATTAAAAATCATAGTACTTAATTATTCTATATACAATTCATCAACAAAGTAATAAGAATAATTTAAGTACTTATTAACCTAAATATACATGACGATAACATAATGTCATTATTTATAATATAGTATATGTTTATGTACATATTAAAATTATATTATTTTTATGCAGAAATTTTGTAATTAAATTACAAAAATGGATTACCAAAATCGTCCTGGCGGTAAGACTGGTGGTGGTGGTGTTGCATCATGGACTGAAACTAATAAGGATAGACGTGAACGTCTCAGACAATTGGCTTTGGAAACTATTGATCTTCAAAAAGATCCTTATTTTATGAAAAATCATTTAGGTAATTATTATAATTACACTAAAGTAACAAGAAAAATTAATATTTAATTATGTATCCGTGTTTTTAGGGTCCTACGAATGTAAACTTTGTCTTACTTTACATAATAACGAGGGAAGTTATTTAGCCCACACTCAAGGTAAAAAACATCAAGCCAATTTAGCACGTCGAGCAGCTAAGGAAGCTAAAGATGCTCCACAACAGCCAGCTCCTGAAAAACCACGAGTAGAAACTAAAAAGTTTGTTAAAATTGGACGACCTGGATATCGAGTTACAAAACAAAAAGATCCAGAAACAGGCCAACAGAGTTTACTTTTTCAAATTGATTATCCTGGTTTGTAATTATATATGTTTTTAATTTGAATACGTGATTTTTTTTAACTTTTATTTTCTTATGTGTGTTTAGAAATTACTGATAATGTACGTCCACGTCATCGTTTCATGTCAGCATATGAACAAAGAATTGAGCCACCAGACAGAAAATGGCAGTATTTATTGTTTGCTGCAGAACCTTACGAAACAATTTCTTTTAAAGTACCAAGTCGTGAAGTGGATAAATCTGAAATGAAATTTTGGGCTCATTGGAATACTCAAGCAAAACAATTTTATTTACAATTTGCATATAAAGTTGAACAAATGAAACCTCCACCTCCAATGAAACCTCCTCCACCATCTCTTCCACCCCCACCACAACACAATATGATGCATCAACCTGGTTCTAATATGATGTCTCATATGTTCCCTCCTCCGCCTATGTATAATCCTGGACCACCTCAAATGATGAATAATATGATACCTCCACCTCCTCAATTGATGGGTTAATAAGTTTATGAAAGAAATAATTTAATCATTTTAAATATGTTTTTTACAGTCTAAAGAACTCAATAAATATTTTTATTTGCTATTGAACAGTAAACATTTCAATAAATTTAAAGAAATTAAAATGTTAAATTACATTTTGTTTAATATATTTTATAGTGTTTTAAATAAAAGTTTTTAACATTTTAAATATACAAAATAAATTCATGCATAATATTCTGTTTGTGTGCTTATTATATTTATTTGGGTGTACCCATATTCTGATTAATTAAACATATTATAATAAATTAATTATTTTAATACTTCATTTATCTACAGACTACAAAAAACAATATACCGAAGTTGTTTACTATTTGTTGATATATTATACTATTTAAAATTTAAGCTATAATTATGCTTACAATATTTTACAATATAGTTATGTATAATTATAGAAAATTAAGCAATTGATGGGATGAAAAAAAAAAATGATGAAAATATGTTTAATTTTATTAAATTTGGAACCAAGAGTGTTTGAATACTAGTGTCATTTAAATTGTGCCTACCAGTAAGTTTAAATCAAGAGGAGAACTGAAGTTAAAGGTCCTCATTCTTTGGCCAGTTTAAAACTATATGACATGGTCATTTATATTTTATTTATTGTAAAATGTATTAATAATTTTATTGTTTTATATTATACACAAATAATTTAGTGCCTACTAATAAAAATATTTAATTTAATTGTATTTTTTTAAAGCTAACATTCTTATATTTTAGAAGAAAACTGAGAATGAAAATAATAATTATTGTATAATATTATACCAGTTTATAATTTCTATTGGTTTTGCTATCTGTGCCTTTTGATGCACAGGTCTTAATAGTTCTTTGTAGGTACCGAAAATAAATTTTATTGCTCGGTCATTTTTTAAGAATAGATTTAGTTTATATAACAATAAGTGGCGTTGCATTTTAGATAAAGCTAAGTGACACATATGAGAGACCAGAGTACTCCTTAAACTAACTTTACTATGCACATCCCTTCCCCACCGTCATCATAAATATTAGATGTAATCAATAAAAAAATAAGTATTTTACATGTTATAATATAATAAACTAAAGACACAAATAATTATTTAACTAAGTAAAATAAACATGTATAATTATTAGAGTAGATTTATGATCACTATAGGACACGGTACACGCCTAATTGTTCGTTGTTAATGATCAGATCGATGCACAGTAACAAGATAAGTAGATACCTACTAATAAAAAAAAGTTCTTTAAATACCTACACTGCAATATACTAGAAAGTCGTTCACCAAAACGGTATGAAAAAAATTGAACAGAGACTTTTATTATTCTTTGTTAGGTATGAGTTTTTGATTACCTACCTATTATAAAGTAGTAGATAATTAGATTTAATTAAGTAGACAAGCGGAGTAGTTTTATACCAGTATCTACGGAATTCTAAATATTATTTGTTACAGAAAATTTAAACATAAACACTCCACTAGTTTTCCATTTCAGTGACCAATAAGAAATATCGAGATTACCCACTTGCGAATGAATTACCTAATCGCATTGACGCGTGGTAGGTAGTAGGTACCTATAAAGTGTAAGGTGCATCGCTTCGACCGTGGTCCATATTCATATTATGGTTTATTCGCTGCGGATGACCGTTCTCTACTTCACACTGCTTAAGAAATGTCTGTCGTAGAGAGTTGTTATCAGTTGACAGTTTCATTGTTTCGGGAAAACGCTGACTTCTTTCAATTTTCTCTGCGGACTTCGCACATAATAACGCTAAAACTAGAAACGTCTTTAGGTAATGACTAATGACCATATCGTCCATATCCAAAAACTAATTATTCAGCTGGCACTGTCATTTTATTAGATACAATGATATACATTTATTATTAACGACGTTATTTTAGAACTTATGACTATAATAGTCTACAATCTACATGATATGTACCTACATCCCGACGCTGTAAGGACTTTTAAAGGTAAGAACAACTTAACGCAAAATATAGGTACTTAGTGGCTTGTTCTCGGAAACACTTTTATTATGAAATAAACACAAAATATATTATACGATTATACCTATAAGTTAATATATTACAGACAATTTTTATAACACATACCTATGTAATATGTATACTATCGAAACCTCCATCAGCCATACATACGACAATGACTTGATTTTTAGTGTCTGCGCGTGCGGTGGTCTTAAGTAATACATTTTTTGCCATCCCAGCACGTTATACTATATCGGTTTGACCTACTTTAATTACTTAAATTAAAATGTATTTTCTAAGTAAATTTTGTAAAATAATATTAGTCCGTAAAAGTACATAGACGACAATAGGTGGTAATAACCAAACGGAAAACACGCTAAATACGGTAAGTAGGTATACAGAATAAATCACCACTCCATACTTTATTATTTTAATAATGAAATTTTTTAAGTACTTAAGGGTCAAATTTTTAAATAATTAAATTTTATAAACCATTTAAAGAGTGTCTTAAACGATATTATAACTTCATTTTTTTCAAATAAAAATCGTTAATTGTTATATAGAATTTTTTTTTCTAATTTCAACCATTTGTTTTTGAGTAGGTAATTATTTTTTATTATATTTTAAAAATGTTTACTAATTATACAATGTTGATAGATTATTATTATTTACTAAAATTTTCAAGATATATAGCTGCTATATCTCCTAAATATATTATTTTATTAATGAACCTATTACCTAGTTTTTTTAGTAAACACGAATTTAAATTACTCGAATAACTATTATACTTATTTTAAATTTGATTTAGATACATCGAAATTTTGAACAAATTAACTTTGTACCATTACAGTGAACACTTCTTATAGTTTATTAAATCCAAGTATATATTCAAAAATATAGTCCCTATTAATTATTTTATTAATATCTATAGGTATTAGTATATTAAATTATAAAAATGTTTTAATATATCAATGAAAATAAGAGGTGAGCCAAGAGCATTATTGTTGAATCACTTGGCTATATGTACATATATTTTAAACAATTATATTAATCCATAACGTTTAATTTATTAAACCTTTTTTTAATTACCTTTGTGTTTGATATAGTTTTTAATCATACTTGCTTATTATAGACTTGCAGAATAGGTACCTATAATGACATTTTTTTTTTTTAAGTACTTACGAGTGTCCACATGTCTAATTAAACAAAATTAATAATATTTTTTCAGTTTATTGTACTATCTAATAAATTACATATCGTTATTTTTTCTAATAAATAATATAATAATAATAATACAGTAGAACCTCGATTATCCGAACCTCCGTTATACGAACCCTCTATTATCTGAACTACAATTAGCGTATCCGAACGTTCTGTTATCCGAATTTTAAAACTCATTGATGCATTTGTATTGATAATTTTGTTTGTCAAAAATTATAATTAACATAATAATATGTTCCCATGTTTGTAATGTATTTCTAATAATGTAATTTATGTAATAAAATATTAATAATAATAACAATAAATATGTAATATAATTATATAAAATATTTAACTGCGTTTTAAAAATTTATTAATTGGGGGTTTTTTTTTAAATTTCTAACATCCAAACTTTTGCGTATTCGAATTAGGTGCGGTCCTAATTAATTCAGATAATCGAGGTTCTACTGTACCTATATATAAATGCATTAATGCGCATAACTCGCATTAAAGACTATTATTATGTTATCGCTTTTATTGTATTCATCAAATTTTTCCATAATTATAAAAATACAATAGAAAGACAATATAATAATTATATAAAAGAGAAAATTAGGGTTATGTACCTAAGTTATTTATTAGTATTATAAGTTTAAACAATATCCATGTATTATAGGTATATGAACACGTTTCACTATGCACCTTTAACGAAAACAAACAAGAATAATAACGATCATTTCAAACAATTCTTTATTAATAAAATGTTTTGTTAATAATGTTAGTCAGTCGTCAGAAGTAATACGATGGTAAATACGTACTTACAGCTTCACAGGCTCACAGCTTACAAAATTCTCAATAACACAATAGTTAATAGGTAAGCCCTAAATTAATAAATTATTAAATAATTAATAATATAACTTAATTATGTTTACCGGTAAATGAAATTGGGTAAAAAAAATATAAAACTAAAAATTCTTAGCAGAACATTTATAATCTATATAATAGTAAGAGGTCATGTATACTTTTTTAATGTATATTATTTTAATTGTTTATTCATAGATTAATGTAAGTTAATTTTTAATGTAATTCAAATAGTAGGTATTAGGTAAGATACATACCTATTACAGTGACCTATTCGACACGACCTAATATACAGCACAGTGGTATCCGCTTACCGACATTTTTAGATTTAGCCGATTTAGGTAAATGAAATACTGAAGTCTGAAGAAATAGGGACCATATTTTCAAATACTCAGATTTTTTATAACATTTAAAAAGTATCCTGTAGTGATAAAACTATTTTTATTCAAATGAGAATCTTTCTATTTTGCTATAATTTGTTAAGCTATTAATTTTCTTAAAAAATTCAGCGTATCAAAATAAAAATTTAAACATGAAATGAGTAATTTTTAGTAATTTAATCTTATGTAGGTATTAAGAATAACCATAGGTCTAGGTAGTGGGTTTGGAAAATAATATGAGTTTTATGTTAATGTATTACAATTATAGTAAATAATATTAATCTATTAAAATTGTATTATTTGTAAAAATAAAAGTTGGTACTAGGTAATATAATATTAGCACTTGATTCAAATATTACAATCATACATTAGCAAAATATTGGTCATGCTTTTAGTTGAAAATGTTATGTAATCAAACCAGTCAAACCGTATTACGAGTAGGTATGTAAGGATATTATGTGTTAATTAGAAATTTGATGGTTATTAGTACGCTTTTGATTATCAGGTACCTAGTCACAATTAACAGTAGATATACTCACCTCTATTATGATTATGAACTATCAAAACATGTAGGTACATATCTGACAAAATTTTGCTTTTGGTTCATTTTTTCTAGGAAATGCTTGTTTACCAATATAATTCAATGTAGAAATAGTAGAAAAAAATTATTGTAGTTATATTGGCGTTATACCAAAATATAAATATATATATATATATATATATTATAATAATTTCCTCAGGCATTACCGGAGAAGCTACCAGCCTAAAACTTTCAAAAATATGCACCTGGTTCTTTATAGTTGGTTACTCTGGAATAATTTTTTTTATGTAGTATTGGGTTTTGAAATATTAAACTTCTCTAAAATGTTGATTATACTTAATGTATTTTTTTTTCAGAGTTTCTACTTACTTTCTTTTTAAATTTAATATACGTAGATAAATAGGTACTGTATTTATAAAAATACTTCTAAAGTATTGCTCTTATTTTTATTTCCTAACTATTTTTAATTATTTTATGTGAGTGTACAGTATTACAGTTTGAAGATATAAATTATTATTCATTATTCTAATTGTTATAATGTAAACATATACTATCATGTCTAAAGTTATAAGATATGATAACTATAATTTAATTAGTAAAAGTTATTTGTTAGTGGTAATACTAGCATTAATCAGCACCTATTTATGAATTCATGACTCAATGCTGAATAAAAGAATATGTCAATGTTAGTTTTGTATATAAGTAAATAACAAATTTGTATTGATTTATTTTTATCACAAAAAAAAACCCCTAAATTTCACTAAATATTTACTCGCATTCAATATTTAACTTTTTAATTACTCGTTTTTATTTCCTAAAAAAAACAAAAAATAAAAAAAAATAAAAACGATTAATTAGATGCTAAAAATTTTTTTATGATAGAATACTATGCATAAAAATATTTTAACATGAACATTTGAAATAATAGATACCTATCTGTCGGTTTATAATTAATAATAATTATCATAAGCTCACGTATTTTGTATCAATGAAAATTTTACCCACATTGATTATATCATATTATTATACCAGAAAATATAAATTATTTATGTGGGAATAAAATAAAAATCAACAGAGTTATTTATCTTTTTACCAAATAAAACCAAAAAAGATGATGTTATTATGACAACAACAACAACAACAATAATAATAATAATAAAAATAATAAATTAACAATTAACAATAATATTTTACTTCAAATATCATGCATAATAAATACCTAAATCTGTATCTAAGTATATTAACATTATACAATACATTATTATTATGAAGTAATTCATTTTTATTAATATAAATATTTAAAGTAAAATATTATTTATTATTGTACCTATTGCTCATAACCCATAGGTAAATAAAAATATTATGATACATTTTAATGAAGTGTTTTCTTGAAAGTACCTATGTAGGTAAATAAATAAGTAATTATAATATTTTAATTTTTAACTAATGTATAATTCATTATATTATAATGAGTATTTATTTCATTAATAATTTTACATATATATATATATTTACTTTATATGACATAAAGCTTTCATGAAAAATAATTGAGCAACAATAATAATTTACAATAGAATTAATTTTGAATCTTCTATTTTGGGAATTAAAATTTTGATTAGACACTAAATAGGACATCATAGTCCTGTTCCAATTATTTAAGAAACAATAACATTTTATAATATGCAATATATATTAAAGATTAAACGATTAAACTATTAGTTTAAATTATTAATAGTATTCGATAAAGTTAAAGTAACGCTTAGTAATGGTTATTACCGCTATCGTCTTTAGTTTCTATCAATAACGCGTAACTCGTAGACATTTAGTAATATTTTATTTCCAACGTATCAACAAATATCTCTAAAACTTGATTATAAAACTACTTAAAATCGACTTTCTGTATTTTTCAATTTTATTAGACTCCATAATAACTAAAAAACAAAATATAAGAGTAAAAGTTGATTTAAATAATAGGTTTTATATTAAACCACATGGTTTTCAAAACTTATTGCATTTTTAAATTTATTATTATATTGAAAATATAATTAGGTATACCTATATACTATATTAAGTATGACTGAAATGCTATGTTCTGGATATAGACAGCTAACCACCCCCTATTCTTTCATGGAATAAAAAACAAGTATTTTTAACTATAGTATAGACAAATGATTATGATGTATATTTGATTAGATCGTCAATATATCAACGTTAATCATTCTTCAGTTACAATAACACAACTAAATGCATCATGTATAGAGCGAGTATTATAATAATTCAACATTTTTTTACTAAATTTTAAACTTATCCACAACACTAGAATCTAAATTTTCAAAACTAATAAAATACTAAACTGAAACACCAATAATTTTTATTCTTCCAACTAAAGAAACTCATTTAACGTTAATAATAATATACCTAAATTTTATGCTTGAATATATACACATTTTCTTTTTATTATTAGATTAATATAATATAATACTAAAGGAAATAATAAAAAAAAAAAATTGGTTCTTTTAAGAGTACTTTGTGATGGTGTAGAGTGTAGAGAGTTATATTTATATTATATGATTAAATTAAATTAAATAACATGATAAATAATAAATATAATTAAATTATGAACATTGACTTATCTCATTAAATAAAACATCATTGATACAATTTTTGTTGTTAATATTACCATTAATAATTTTTTTTTATATTAATTGGAAAAGAGCTAAAATTAACGTGACCCAGATAATTTATGAACTTTTAACTAAAACTTATATTAGTGTATATCACTTAAATATTAAATAGTCTTTATTTTATTATTATTATTATTATTAGATACATTTATATTCAATAATTTTATTTTATATTTAAGATAATATAGTAAATTTTTAAGGAATTAATAAAATTGTGAAATAAGATACGTAATATCAACACTAGTTAGTTACTTTGTTTATTATAACGGAAAAAAAAATAGTGAGAGTTTGATTTTTTTGTGGATTTAGTATGAAAAATTATTGCATAAATCAATTAAAATTATATTTTATTATTTTATTTAAAATAAAAATGAGCTGGAGTTTATTTTTAATCAAAAATATAGAGAAAAATCCGAAATATCAAATAAATATAATATATTATACTATATTTGTTTCATAGATAATTATTATTCATTTTCTTAAACTTCTAAAATCTTCTGTTTTTGATGTGGTCTTGCAAATCATTTTTTTTATTACTGAGAGATCACGTGGAATCTGAATTTTAAATTGCAGTATAATGTCACCTCTCTTATCACAATTTTCTCTGTAGGATGGCATTCCTTCACCTCGTATTATTTTTTGATATAATGGTCTATAAATAAGTGTAACAATAATATCAGTTTTTGTCACTTATATTTTATGTATTAATTTATATAATATTGTTAACAAAAAATAATAATAATAATCTTAATAAATGGCAACTTTAATGATAATTAATACATTTTAATTTTTATAGTTAAAATCTAACAATATTAGGTGTCATACTGTCATGTTTATATGTTTTCATTCTATAAATTCTATTGCACGTAGCATTATACAATGTAAATTTGTTCTTCGTCGCAACTGGTAAAATAAAAACAAGTGGGTAAATATTAGGTATGTATTTAAATATGATTTAAAAAAAATAATAAGTAATATTATTATCAAAAATAAAATTGTATGCCAACTCACGGGCAGTCAAACATTTTTTTAAATAAGTCAGTTAATTTGAATTTCATTTTAGTAATTGACAAGAACAAATTCTATCGCTCGAACGTAAGTATTACAATAATAATATTAGTATAGAGCAGATATAGCAGAGCATAATATATTTATAAGTATTTTTATAGTATTATAATTATTTGTTTGACTCAATAATTATTTTCATAATTTATAAATTGTACTTCTAAAAGTTCTTCATATTTTTTGATAATGTTTGATAAAATTTAACAGTTTAATGATTCAATTGTTCTATTTACTAAACCGCTCAAACTCCTAAATTTTAAATAAATTGGCTCTTCAATTCAATATTTTTTCAATTCTGGTCATGATTAATAAATTTGTTTATAAACAATTTTCTTTTCTGATTTTTTCAAAATTTTTGATAAGAATTAAAAATATAGGTATTAAAATAATAACAATAACTAATAATGTTATGGAATATCGTTATTGTTTTGGTCCAATATTAAAAAATAAAATAATATTATTGGTAATAATACAATGTATAGTATCAACAATATTATTGTAAATAATAAATAAATATGGATAATAAACTTGTCAACTAATTAAATATTTTAAGCGGTCCAATGGTTATTTCTTTGTATACCTAGGTACTTAAGTAAATTACATACCCCATAATATAATTGTAAAGAAATTAAGATAATTATTATCGGATAATATAAAAAATCAAAAATATTGAATTAGCCAAGACGTAAAAAATAATAATTTTATAGGTACGTACGTTATCACTTGTGTAATGTTCACTCTCAGTTGTTTATTATCTAACGTGTATACTACGAACTGAAGACCAAACATAATTTCTTCGATAGTTACAGTATATGTGCTTATCAAATCTTGTCCACTTCTTAAAAAATGTTTATGTGGCAAGTCATTGGTGATAAAAACTAGTAAAAAATCATAATTCATAGTATCAAAATGTTATATTATAAAAAAAACTATATGTTTTGACTTTTGAATAATAGTTGTGCTAAAAAGCTAATAAAAATGATACAAATCAGAGATTATTTTTATTTTTGCATACATTTTCTATTCAATTTTGTCATTTGCTTAAGTATTAGTTTTTTAATTATTATCTATTGTGGAAACATTTTAGAAAAATGCCCTATTTATGGTAGACGGCCTCGTCCTTTATGATCTTTATGATACATATATACCTACTATATATTGGAAGTAACAGAGTTTAATAATTTCTTAGCAAGTATACTAAGTCGTTAAACTTATTTTTAAACTTTACAAACATGCAAAAATAAATTTTTTAAATCTACCTACTATAATATTTCATTACAGCTCACCATTGGCATATAAAATTATATTAAAATTTATCTTATAGAAGATTTATGATTCTAAAATTATTAGTAGCTTGTTACGTGAATCATTTTTTGAAAATTTAATTCCTTATTTAAGTGTAATATAAAAAGCTGGAAACTTTAAATTGTGTACCTATTAAAATAACCATTTTTTAATGTTTTAAATAAAATATCTGTTAAAGAAGCGTGCATTGTAAAGATTCATCTCTATTATACATTATAATATGGTGGGGTTTCTGATAATAATTGAATCTATGTCCAAAACTTATAAAAAAAATATACGAAATAATTGGAATCTAGTTGAAATATTAGTTTTTGATGGCTGCATTTTGTAAAAAATTAGTTTAACCTACTGTTTATCTAAATATCAATAGAAAAATAAATTCAAGTAATGACATAAATAAATTATAATAAGTCTTTATATTTATAAATGGTTACAACTGTTACACCGTTTCTGCTTCATATGGTTTGTCATTGAATTAAAATTAACCCAATCAACTAACCTATTCAATGATAAAAGAATAATTTATCAGTTTTTTCATTTGATAATGAATAAATTAAATAATTCTAAATACATAGATTAATTTTAAGTCATTTAAAGATAGTAACTTATGATATCATATTTTTTATTGTAATTTTTTTATGAGACGAGATTTTAGAGAAATCGTTTTTTTACATTTTGACAACATTTGAACTTCAAAAAAATTATGAAAAAAACTGATTATTATGTATTTTTGATAATTTTTAATTATCGTGATATAAATTAATAGGATTTTTGTTTTAAATTTTAAGTTTTTTTGATTTAGAAACTTAAGTATTAAATATTATTGAATATACTTCTTAAAATTTATATTAAAATTTTAAATTTCCAAAAGAAAGTATAGAAAACGTACCTACTTATCATTTTTTTTTCTATTAATGAACTAGGTTTTAACATGAATTAAATGGTTTACCTACTTTTTTATTAGAAAACTTTCTCACGGTCTTATTGATAACATGTA
Organism: Melanaphis sacchari; assembly: GCF_002803265.2. Lineage (NCBI taxonomy): Eukaryota > Metazoa > Arthropoda > Insecta > Hemiptera > Aphididae > Melanaphis > Melanaphis sacchari. The sequence goes on along the minus strand of NW_020271599.1, from coordinate 971,080 downwards.
TTTCTGTTTTATTTTATTTTTTATCAAACGTTAATGTATATTATTTTTTTATTTCCGCGTATAATAGTTTTTCTATAGATAATAGTACCTTGATTCTAAATATATATTTTATAAAGTTTGTTGTTAAGTAAACATCATATTATAATTATTTAATAATTACTTAAATTTATTGTTTTTAAAAAATTAGAAATTAAAAAAAAATCAAATTGATTTACATTATTTGCAAATTTTCTATGTTCATGTATAATAATATTTAACATCCATATACCTACAGTAATATCAAATAATTTATAATATATTATATTTTATAGTTTTACAACTTATATTAGTTCAATATTTACATATAGAAATGAAGGTATTACATTATAATCACTCAATTCACTTACCTACGGTTTTTCCATCTGTTAAATTATGAATAATTTCACTGTTAATCGGTAAACCTTTGGGTATTTTTAAATAAGTAATACACTGTGTTCCATCACTTTTAGGAATATTAATTTTTTTTAATGTTCCATAAAATATCTATTAAATAAATTTAACAATATTATTATTATTTTGTAGAGAAATATTAAAACTCAAATATTTTTACATGATTGGAGAATAATATGTAGTTGTAGTATATATATATATATATTATGATAAAAAGCACCTAAAACTACTAAAATAAATACTTTAAAAAATTTTCTTGTTCATTTTAAATTTATAAGAATATGTACCTGTACAAATAATGAAAAGTTTCCAAAATAAGTATTATTATATATACTCGTTTAGTAAATGTTATTCTGAATTAATTAAAATTAAATAAAAACCATAAGATAAAAGCTTATAAGAAAAATAAATTTATGTTAATTTTATAGCGTTTAAAAATATAAAATACTCAACTATGAGTATATTTAAAATTTAACACGTTAATAACAGTGACCTACTCGATACCTATACAATAGAGTAGCACCCACATTCTCATATTTTTTTTTTATATACATATATGATTATTTTGAAAAATATTGGGGATTTTCAATTTTGACCTTCAAAAGTATCAATTGAATCTAATTTTCTATTAGAAACCATCCTTAAAGTTTAAGAATGAAGTGTTTGTCTACTAAATATCGACATATCGTGTACATAGACACAACAAACACATTATCACATACGCATCATCGTATAATAAATACATTCATAGCTTCGCTCAGAAACTAAAGTCTAAAACTAGGTTTACAAACTTTCCTAAATAATATTTTATTATACTTACTTCGTTCAATGTTAAATAAATCGGAATCTTTTCAACATCTTGTTTAATACCAACATTTATTGTCGCCTTCCTGTTTATTAACATGGATATTATATGAGCATACGGATTTGTGGATCCATAAATCGACCTTAAACCATAAAAAATAGTAATATTTATTATATTGTATAATATAGATAAAATAAAAGTCCTTACATAGAATCGTAAAAAAATATTTTATGATAGTTAATATTTTTTATACTTTTTAAAAACTACAGATTGTCATTGTCACTCAAAAAACGATTTATAAATTGAAATAAAAATTAGTGTTATCATTTATTTAAACGAAACGATTATGATTAAGTATATTATTTTAAATATTTTAAATTTTCGTATTAATTATTAGAAATCTTTCATTGATCGAAAAAATCGTTTACAAATTTATAATAGGTACATAATAAAAAACGCATTTAATTTAATGTAAATAAAAATATTTTGTTATTTATTTATAACACGTTTGTTGTAAACAATAATGATCTGAGATGTTTAAGGGTTAACATGCATCTACAATAATTATCATATAGAAGTTATTTATTATTATAAATATAGCATATTATATTTATTTGTATTACTTGTATGTTAAAAATATATCACCGTGATACATATATCGTCTCATATCTTTCTCTTTATTGACAAATACGCCTAATTTTATGGCTTGAACCCCAAACTGATCATGCATTGCACGCCAAAAAGGATCACAAAGAACGTCATAAGCTTCAAATGCAATAAGTCTACAAATTGTTTGATCTTTATCTAACTTTTCCATGCCATACTTATGTATGATTTTTCGAAATCTACATATGCATAATAAATATTAAATACATTGAAATTTTTATAACATTTAAAATAAATATGTCACTATCAATTATACAATATAGTACTGTTTTAATAAATTTATATAAATCAATGCGAATTATAATTATTAAGTATAGGTGCTTACGCGTTTAATATTTCGAAATTTGAAGAGGTTCTTTTTAATCCTAATACATTATAGTAATCAATATCCATATTGACGTGTTATCTTAAAAAATACAATTTTTTTTTTTTTTAATATGGTAAATCAAAATGTTTATTGTTGATATAATATTTGGTATCTAAGTGTATATTATAAACATTTATGTATTTTTACCAGAAATTCGATTGTATACTATTGGATAATATTTTATTGTAACAAACAAAGTTATATACAACCTAATATTAAATCCAGAATATTATATTTTAATAGGTAGATTTATTTTATAATACACATTATTAGGTAGGTATGTTTTTTATTTTACACACAATTATTGCTGTTATGAATTTTTTGTCTTTTTGAAATGTATTTTATTGGTAAGATTGAGTATTTTATTCATACAAATAAAATATTCATACTTAATATTAATGTTTATTTTATAGGCTGAATATAACAATTTTATAAGAAGCCACTTTTTACATTTAAGTTTTAACCCAATTGTGATATATTTATACCAGTGTTTAATAGGAAATGCTAACAATTTTTATTTTTCTCAAAATAACTTAGATAGACATTAATAAATTATAGGATTTTCCAATATTCTAATATTTATTGATATAGATAATGTTTTTCATTCCTTTTAATAGAATAAGAGTAAGGATCTACACTAGTCTAATTTAATTGTTTAGGTGTCATCGTAGAAATGTTGTGGATTTATTGGATACTTTTGTTGTGATCAAAGCTAAACGAGTTGGGTGCTCAATCGGAACTTTGTTTTTTTCTGTTAAATAATAATTAATTGGAAAGTACAATTCCATAGTATTTGAATTTTTGTATTAATACATTTTTAAACATATGAGTTCTGTTAAATTTTTTTTTAAAAAAATTGAATTTTCATGATATTGTTTAATTAATGTTTTACTGCATATTTTTTCGGATAGAACAAAATTTATTGAAGAAGAACAAATTTACCTACATAAAAACTCATTACTAGATATTATATATTTTTTTTGAAGCCACTATTTTATAATTCCTAATGATAGTTTGCTGATTAAATTTAATTAATGTTATCGATAGTTTATATGACACAGTGTGTACATATATACTTACTATTTGTAAGCACTTAATTATGTTTCTGCATTTCAATACATTTTTTGTAGCATATGGTTAATAATGCCATTATTAATTTTATTAGAATTGTATTATGTAAAATAAAATTAAGTATTGTTTATATTTAATTGTAAATAAGTAATTTTAGTAATTGCAATTTTGTAGGTAATAATTTGCTCTAAATATGAGCTGTTTTATGAAAGTATTGAATAATTTAATACGAATAAGGGGTTGATTTTTGTAGTTTATTTAAGAAATGGACAATGGTTCAGATGATATGAAAATATGAATGGTAATTTAACTGTATAAATTTATTGATAAATACGTTTACAGTTAAACTACGCATAACCTATTTACTCATAACATCTCGTAGATGCATATGATGTGTAATCTTTAAAAATAAAATAAGTAATAATTGTTAATAAATTAGTTCTAAGTTGTTGGTAATTTTAAATTCTTAATAGAATGATGGGCGAGTATTTTGTTTTACCACAATAAATACTTTTTTTTCACTTTCGGTATATTGAAAATGTAGCATAATATTTATTGAAAACAATAGATACAAAATTAAAAATTAAACTTAATTATAGTATTTTTAAACTAATTAAATTAACTTATAATCCTATTAAATAGACGATGGTTATAAAATTAAGTGAAAAATAAAATATCATAAAAGATGGAAGCTGTTTGGTAGTTAACTGCGTAAATACGGTGTAACTTTAATAGTATGTATTGAGTAATTAACTCAATAAACACAAGAAGTTATGAAGAATTATATGATAATATCTTCAATAGTTTATAATACACATTAATATATTATGTATTCTATTCTATTACCATAGATTTTATTAAATTTTATTGGAACCATTAAAATTATCAATTATAATGTGTAATTATAATATGTGTTTAATGTAAAAAAATAATATAATTTGATTCTATTTTGAAATATTCTTTGTTATTTTATATTATTGAAATTTTTTTTTATAGATATATGTATAATACCACGTATTTGATTGGGACTGAATTTTTTGATATTTTGATTATACATTTTTGCATTGCTCCATACTTAAAAATTAAAATAATGGAAAGATATTTTGATAAATATAGATTGAAGTCGTTAATTATTCATTTTTAATTTGTTAAAAAATAGTTTTTTCTATGTGTAAAATGATAAATTAAGATTCATATAACATCTATATAGTCATATTAACAATTACTAAACATATTTTAATGAATCATTAGTATATTCTCTTATATATGATTAAGTGATCAATAATTAAGCTATTAGTTTTTTTTTTAATGCAATTCAATAATAATCATGCAAGAAGGACAATAGTTGTTCTATGTGATCCGTTTAGAAGACGATTAAACGTAGGTAGCAAATTTCAGTGTATCATTCTGGTTATTAGGATAATTATAAAACAAATGATAAAATTAACTATTATTTAATGATATGTAACTATTATGCATATTGACAAGGTTGACCGTGAAATGCGAATATAAAGTAATTTATGTCTAATGTTCAAAACTAGAGAAACACGTTTGAGCAAACATGTGTTACTAGAATACACTCATATAATAAACGCTTAAAAATAAATCAATTAAATTCAAAAGTCATAACTCTTAATGAGTAAATGGGTTTATTATGACGTGAATTAATATTTAAAAAAAAAATTCATTATTTATTTGTTAATATGAGCATTCAAGTTAAAGTACTCATTTTACATGTACGAGTAATGACTTTTTAGTTGATTATTCAATGTATTGATTTTAGTATGACAGGATTTTTTTGGGTTCTAAATGAAGTGATGAATGTATTGGTGATACAACATAAAGTATTTTTTATTTTTATGTCTGTAATTACTGTTTGGGACAGTAAAAATGCTCTAAATTTAGGGGTGATTTCTGGTGGTTAATTTAATATAATAATTGGTAGTTAGAAGGGGGGGGGGGGGGGTTAAAAGCAAAACATTATCAGTATTTTTCAAAATTAAAATTTTCAAAATTTCTGACTCTTTTTGAACTATTTAAAGATATTTTCAATATTTTTAAGTTTTTTTCTCTATAAGTGTTAAAAAAATTAATGCAATTTTCCTCATAGGAAGTTTATTTACTAATTAAAATAATATAGCAAAAATACTCTGTTGTTGTATTTTTTTATATAAGCATTTAAAGTTATAATTTTAATAACAACCATCAAAATTGAGAAACTTTGTAAATTATTATGTATAAGTATAACATGTACATTACAGTGGTTTATTTAATGACGAGGAAATCAAACACCTATTGCAGACTGCATATAGCAGAGAAGTCATCTTTCTTTTTATTTATTTTTTAGTAAATAATTAGTTGGTCTAAAATATAAAAAATGTATTAAGATTATTGCAATACACAAAAGAATATTATACATTTAAATTTGAAAGTAAAATTTTAGTTTATTTTTTTCTTTCATTGGAATTCAAAGATAATGTAGATATTTAATATTATTATAATTTAATTTACCGATGTTTAGTATAATGTATGGTGTAAATAGTAGGTACTCGTATAAAAATATTTTGTTGAAAAGTATTTACGATTTTCTAAATATATTATAATATGAAGTCATTACAAAACCACATTATTACTTTATTTTTATCGAAATTATTATTTTAAGTTTTTTCCGTTTTGAATGACAACATACATTTATAAATTTTATATTTCCAAGAAAATTATTTATTTGAGAATTTAAACATATCAAAATAAATTTTAAGTTAGTAACTATTTATTTAAAGATTTTATATACGGAGTGAAGTGACACAGGGTATAACTTTCACTCATCTAAAAGACTAATAACTTATAAATAATGAGTTTTTGTTGAAGTTATTATTATGAGTCATAATAATTCAATGGAAAATTGATTTTTTACAAAGAAAAGTAAGAAAAACCCTCAAAAAAATATTCTGCATAAAAAAATATAATTATAAAGGTTAATAAGTGGATATTACTCTGATGTACATTAAGTGTCGAGTGAGTCACTGTTATGGCCGTAATGGATGATTTAAATTCAAACTTATATCACTATGAATAATTATAAAGCAGAGAAGTAGATACTATTGTTCAAACAGATTATTTTCATTGTCGGTTATCTGAGAAAAAAAATATAATATTACGTGATATATTTTTTTTAAATAGTTACTAAAGTAATTGATTTTACTTTTAGAATTAACTATTAAGGTAAATTGATATAATTTTTTTCGAAAGCATTAAATTTATTAAAATATAGGTATTGAATTACTATTATAATATACCATATTATATAAACTTAGATAACTCAAACTTTGATTGCATCTTTCTACAAATTCTGTAAAACAGTAAAAATAGGTTCATGGTATAAAGATGTCATACTTATAAAAAAAAATCATAGTTATATGATATACGTAATAGTTGATCTTTACGAATAATGCTGTTAATACATAACAAAATAATTAACATCGTTATTCATCGTTAAAATATTAGCTATAAATGTACCTTTATGAAAACAACTGTGTCTATAGATTTTTTAGTTTTTAGTCCCTATATGAACTTTTTATGAAGCATCGAAATGTCATAATAATTTAAACTTTAAGTAGTTATAGAATATAGACAATTAATTTAACTTTCCAATAATTTTTTTATAGATTTCAAAACTTATAGAGAATTTTATATTACATTTTTAAATCACAGGTGTTAACAGTAAATTTTTATAAGTGTCTAACGACAAAACAATTAATAACTTTTAAGATTTTAATGAATTTTGTCAAAATTTTAACTTAATATTCTTTAAAAAAAAAAAAATACTGTGAGTACATTTTTTCAATATTTTTCAATTGGAAAATAAACTTCTTATTAATAATCTTGGATTAAACTTTTAAGCATTTTTATCCATTCATCAAATTTTTATTTTCATTTATAAAAATAAAAACGAAATTTCAACTGTCTATAAGTAGGTATCTATCTTAAAAAGTATTTTGAAAATTAATTTATTTATAAAAACTGATTATATTGACCCTTAGTGATAATTTAAAGTTTTTATGGTCAATTGTTTTCGAACTATAATAAAATAATGGTATAACAATTCGATTAAAAATTGATTTAGCATAAGATTCCCGGTTTTCCTAAATTTCTCTACGATTAAAAAAGTTACTAGGTATTGTTTTATTTTATAACACAAATCCCAAAGTACCAGTTAAATCTAATTTGCTACTAGAGTCCCTGAAATTGAAAATTGAACAATTTTTACTGCTCCAAAAGGAGATGATAAAAAAAAAAAAACGCATACATTATTGTAAAACCAATATATGAATATTCATCACTCTGCTCAAAATCTCACATATATTATTTGATTTTAAAAATTAATCACATTGAAAGTTATATTTAAAAAAAATGTATTTTGTTTAATCATAAGAAAAAACATAATTTATCTTTAAAATATAGCAGTGTACATGCAACCAATCAAATTAATTTTGTTTGCGTACAAATATTAGCACTTGAATTTATGTAACAAACACATTACGTGATTTTAACGTCTAATTCTATATGGAACACAATTCTATAGCCTATAGGTTAGGTTAAAGTATATAGTACTTTAGCCGCGAATCAATTTCGATTAAGTATATCATAATATATAGATATATGCAACCTTGTGGAATATCTAGTTGTTTTCTGTTCATTGTTGGTTGAAAAAAATTAACTTACCCAACAAATATTTCTTATAGGAGAATGTAGGTAGATACTTGCTAATTCTATAAAATAAATACGTACTTAAATACTGTTAATATTATTAATAAATAAATAATTATTATGAAACTAAATATATACGTTTATATTTTTGAGGTTTATTTGTTCAAAACTATGCTTCCATGATTAAATTTCTGAAATATAAATGTCTTTTGTTTGTTCTTAATACTGCAATAATATAGTGTAAAAGCATCGCATGTGTACAGTGTATGTAAAAATTTTTGTGTAGGCCGTACAGAGTTTATATTTTGTAATACCAAGTGAATCATGCCACCTTTTTCAGCTATACATAAAATGATAAATTTGTATCGATCTTAATGCTTTCAGCTGGTAGGTATTATAAGTGTTCTACTTAAATAATTATTTGACACCTATTATTACACATCGAAGTATTCTTGTGAGTTAATACTATTTTATGCATATTTAATGTTTGTGCAAAATCCTTAGCAATATATTAATTTTAAATAATATTTTTCTTTTATATTTATTATTTTGTGTAATAATTTTTATAATTGTATAATAATATTTCAAAATTGGGGAACATTGGTTACTGGGGAATATTAAAATAAGATAAATAAAATAATATGAACATAACACAAGAACAACTGTGGGCAAGATAAAATAGAAAAATATTATTCTAATAATAATATTAATAGTAATACATCTAATGTTATCACGTCACCTGTTATAAGAGTAAAGCATCAGTTTTTGATATGTATTTTTCGACTGGCTTGTTTTCCGAATCCTGCAAACTATTGTTTACATACGAATTCTGCTGGATTAACAACACTCTTAGCCCAACATAAGAATCGGCTAATTATTGTTTTTTCAATTGGGGGAGGGGGGCAGTACAAGCATAATAATTAGCAGAAACAGAAGACGCGAGGTGATTCTAGTAGTAGTCCAGTGCAATCAGCCGTACAAACAGTCAACAGACCGATTTTTTCCGGGCAACACCGTGCAGGTTAGTACAGGATAGTATAAAAATAATAGATTAATGTATTAAAATATTTGCAACCGTCCATTTATAATATAGTGTCGTCGATTATGTACTACAATAATAATATGTAATTTACGTATAATGGATGTGTTATATTATGCTTGTGTAGTTGTGTCACATTTGTTCGTCACTCAGTACTTACGTCATGTTCAAATTACGGTGAACCGTTTGTACTTAGACACGATGTCGCGGTGTGAATTTTATGCATTTTTTCATCAAGGAAAAAAATCTATCACGAAAAAAAAGAATCGTCTGTGTTTGCACTCTTGATGATACTATCAAGTCATAGAAAATAAAATTAATAATTGCTATAGTCAACAATAGTATAAAATAAATATCGTAGATGTTCATGTTATTTTATTTTTTGGTACCAATATATTCAAATATCGTTGTTGGTCATAACATATGTAATATTATGTATACTTAGTAAAGTATCCAGTCAGCATTTATAATGCGTTAGTTCTTTATGGGGTTAAGGAGAATGACATTGTTACATCGTCCTGCGAATTTCCCACAAAATAGTATATCATGATATTAAGTTTTTTAAGTTTTTTCATTGGATGCTTTGAACATAAACATTTTGATTGTTTCAATATAACGTTAGTTACGATCGGCCTAAGAACTGTAGCATACCTATGTAGTTTATTATATAATATGAATATTTTTACATTTTTGTTCTAGACAATTTTAAGTTTATTCTTGATTTAGATTATAAAATTTAATATGTAATTACGTAAACTATCATCATCCATAGCACAGTAATTAATATAGCATAAAAACTAACAAGTTGTTTAAAAAAATAACTTAACTGCTTAGTACAATAAATAAACAATTAAATAAGTTAACATACCTAATGTTTTTCACTTTCATTGAGCTCATAATAGATTAAAAAATTTATTTGTTTTGAACAATCAAACATATAACAATATTACGTTTTTACACTATTATAATATGCTGGAAGAGTGTATAATTGAAATAGTATAGACATTGTGATTAATTATTCAAATGTTATTGTTGTTTAAGAATAATACATTTAGTCGTTATACATTGCTTTATTTTATGGCACACATTTCTTAGATCGTTTGAATGCTTCATAAGTTTCATAAACTCAATAGGTATGTAATACTTAAATATGTCATTGTATGATAATATATTGAAGATTAAACTTAAAATTTAAAATTTTATTAATTGTGTTTAAAAACGAAGTTTTCTTGAACATTTTAATGAAATTATTGCAAAAACAAAAAAAATAAAATAAAATAATAAATACACGTTTTAGATACGTATAAATTAGCTTAATCATAATTTTTTTTCAAAAGATCAGGCTTTTGAAAAATTAACTAATTTTAAACAATTTTATATTTTTAATAATTTTAATATTTTATTGTTTAAAAACTTAATATGAATTATTATAATGATACAACACATTTATTTAAATTCCTTACAAGTAATGAATGTCATTTTTTTTTAAATTTCTATGCCAATCTTAAAAATTAGTATTAATAAACTAATATCTATAATTAGATTACATATTAAAAGTTTATTTTATATATTTGGTCATCATCTTCTCTAAATTCTTTTAGCAGACGAGCTCTTGATTTCATTAAAAATGTTTTTAGTGTCTTTATTCTAAGTAGTACATTCACTTATTCTTTTGTTTTTCTGATGTAAGCATATGCAACTGAGTGGACAATAAGAAAAATGCTTAATTATATTTTATTATATATACATTGGTTTTTTTTTACATAGGTAAGCTATAGCTATAATAATAAACAAAATATTTATATACTTGTATAAGATGTATGTATGAAATATTTACAATGTCAATATTACATTTTAGGTACCAACATTTTATATCTATAGATTTAACGTTTAATTTTAATGAATATATATTTAATATTTTAGTTTAAACTTGCTTATTAATATCAACTATCATGTTTTCATAGTGACATATTAGCAACACATAATTTAAATAGTGGTAGGTGTTAGGTAGTTACAATTTCTATTTTTAGTGAAATAGGTAATTAGTAATTATCAAACTTAAGCAAGGAATTTAAATTCAAAATGCCCTAAAACATTATTTTCCAAAGACAAAATTCGCTTCATACATTAAATAACCAAAAAATAAATCTTCTATTCGGAATTTTTTTTTATAAGTTTTATTATTTTTTAAGCATTTCTTAAGCATTTTTTATTATTTTTTATTATTTATTATTTTATATATTATTTTTATTAGCTATATGTACTATATTTTTATCTATAAGCCAAATAAAAACAAAATTCTAATAAACATCAATTTTGTCAAGTGATGATATATATATAGTATTTTATAGATGAGTTGTTTAATTTACAACTTATATCAATCGTGGTGATTGAAAATTCAAAATTACGATTGATTATTATGATATGATATGTCTTATTAAATAAATAATACAAATACATTTGTATTTAAAATTATACATTTAGACCAGGGGTCTCCAACCTACGGCCCGTTAAGCTTTTCAAACCGGCCCGCAAAGTTAACTGATGTTTTGAAAATATTATTTATTTATCAATAGTATTTCCTAATAAAAGTAAAAAATAAAACTTTAAAATAAAATAAATGGTTTATCGTTGATCGTTGTCGATTACTCCGTCGATTTCGTTATTTGTGTTATCATGTTAAAGGCGGCGATCAATATCGAAAAATAATTATATTTTAATATATATTTTCATAACTTATATAATATAAAATAATATAATGATAAGTATTATAGGGATATTTTATTTCAGGTGTATTATATAGATATATTATATTATTTTTCCGTGCAGAGGAGAAAATATCAATTTTTTTGTCTCAAAAAATTGTAATAATAGGAATTATGATAATTGATTAGCTTTTTTTACCTATTACTAAATAATTAGTACACCTTTATTTATATAATAAAATTATACGAGTACGTCTAGTACGTCTATTAGCAGAAATAAAGCAAATATAATAATTATTTATAATGTATTGGCACCGTCTTACACTAGACTTCTGTTGTGGTTTATACGAGTTATTTTAATAAATTAATATTTTAAAAATGCCAAATTAAGTCTAATTTTTTTACATTGAAATAAAACAAAATAAATTTTTACAAAAATGATGTTTTATCAATAAAACAATAACATTTGCTATCAAATCCTAACCATAAATTTATTATCATACTCAAGATGTTTATTTAACTTTGATCAAAACATACTAACTGTGTGTTTGAATAAATAATATATTATTATACACATATAAAATATAATTTCTACGAGAAAAAATATTTCGTGAAACATAATTGGGCGGGGAAGTAACATGATTTAAATATTATATTTTAAGGTCATTTTCAATTTTTCCTCGTAATTCAGGGTCAGTGTTGGGATGAATATAATATTGGGTGCGTCACCATCAGAGCACATTGAACGCGTTTCCCTTATGCCAAAAGTAGTGACCGTCGGCGTGCTAGTCACAGATATTCTGCCCCCTCACTACTACCTTCGACGTCGCTCACATCCATCATGATGTAACTACAACCTTTACTTCCGTGTAGTTTGGAGAAGTGCCGTCGTCATTAATCTGAAGTCTGAATAATATTGCTTATATCAGACAATGTCTATGCAATATTATGTCGCAGACACTTCTCACAGACTTAAAGATTGTCTCTATTTGGTTCCCAGTCAATTAAAACCGATGATTGCAGTATACAAATTTTATGAAATGCGTAAATATTTATCGATATGTCTATAAACTGTTCGCAATATTTTCTATTTAGTGAAATTGATTTCACATCGATCGTGGATAATTTAAGTAGAGTGTCTTTTTTTCATAATAGTTTTTTTTTTTCAAGAGAAAAAAAAATTTAAAAACAACTATTTTACTGTACAGATAACTGCATAATTTATTGGCTTATACTCATTGCTTAATCAAATAATTACGGTTGTATAAACATGTTCATATCGAGATTTAAATTTAAATTGACGAAGTTTCTATTGTATTTTTATGATTTTCAAATTGTTTTCTAAGTATTAAAGACATCATATATAACTTAATATAATAATTGGTACCTACTGACATAAAATAAAATTCTTTTTTTAAATAGTACTGTCGTAGGTATATCATGATATTTTAATTATAATTTTTTCAATTGTTATAATTTTTATATTTTTTTTACCAGTGTCTAAATAACTATCATATTAAGTTCTAGTGTTAATTGTTTGAGAAATAATCGATCGCACCTAATATAATTGCGAAATAATTTCTATAGACCTTATGTGTTTATAATACATTATAATATATACATGCAACAATGCTACATACATTTGGATAACTATTTTCAATTTTTTTCGATGGTGGATATTTATCTATTAGTATTTTACTATACATAGGTATACATTAAAGTTTACATAAAATACGAAGAAGCATTTAATTAGAAACATCATTTTTTACATTCATTATTGTGCCATAGGCTATACTAGTAAAAACAAAAATATTAAACAAATATGCTATCCATCAAGGACAGATACGACGATTAACCAAGTTTTCTTTGATACCAAAATCAACAATATATATTATTATTGAATACAAACTGTACCAAATTAATGTTTTGTAGTAGTATTGCGTAATAATGTAATATTACACGATTTCTTCGCGCGTAGTCATTAAACATTTCGTATGATAATATTTTAGGTTACAACGCTAGCAAAGTTACTATTGAATCATAATACGAATATAAATGTATAATATATGATAAAAGTATAAAACTATCGTTTATTTAATGGTATTCGCAGGAAAAATTACCTACTAATTCTTTAGCAAACTTAAAAGCACTTATAAACAAAATGATTGAACCACTTACCGAAATTCAGCTGAAAGAGATTCAAAATTGTTGTCCAAGATCAAAGGCAGAGATTGATCAAAATGTTGATATCATAAGACACTGGTTGAATAAACAACCACATCTACCCAAAACAAGTAAGTACCAAATTTACAGTAATATTGATTTTAACTTATTCGATATATTAACGCCTTATTAACATGGAGTAAACGGCAAATAAACCATATTAAACCAAAGAAGCTAGCTGATAATAAAGACGAGTGAAGAGATTATGAGAAACTAAAAAAAAAACTAACCTTAGGGTTGATTACCAAAAAATAAAGGTTTTATTATATCTTAAGTTTTGAGATAATTTTTTAAGTATTCATTTTGACAATTTATATTAAACTAATTTTATTTGGTAGTATTATTACGTAATAATAGTATATTTTAAAAATACGGATTATATCTATAACTGTAACATAATGATATTATTTTCATAATTATATTGCTAGATAAGACGTAATTAAAATTAAAATTTTGCAAGAATTAACCGATTGGTGGTCGTAATATAAATTATGATTCATGATATAGATCTATATTACATAATTCTAAAAAGCACAAATTCATATTAATTATATGATCAACATTCGAGTTTACATATAGATATATACTCGTATCATATATAAAATAATAAATATAAACAAAACAAACGATTATTCGTGAATTCGTGTATTCGTTTGATAAAAAGTATAGTTTGTAAATGACAAACATGAATTATATTATGTGTACTAACTTTTTATCGGTTCTCTACATTTATTTATACATGATACAATTAAAAATTGTTAAAATTTGAGTGTTTTTATGGCTTTACAAAATCAATTGGATATGAAAACAAAATAATAATTATTGTTGCTATTTTTTGAGGGATGATCAGATCATAATATTATGTTCCATTTAGTGTGTAGATTATTGCAACATTAATCCATCATAGATGAATATATATTATATAATTTGATATCGAGTGTTATAAGACATATACAAAGTCAGTAGGAAATTACCATTCAATCGTCATACTCGTTGTCATACGTAAGGTCATATTATTATATAATCAATAATTTTCCCATAGAAATTCAAAATCAAAAATAATTAAACTTTAAGATATGCCTAAATAAATGGTTAATGCAAGACAATTATAGAATTAATGGAATTACTCTCATAATTTTGAATTTAATTTTAATTATTTATATTTATGTTATCCCATAGGTAGTTAAATTTTAACTGTTTGTGTCATATTTTATAGTTTTCAATCTTTCTCTATTGAGATCTATGTAAATATCAAGTATCAAATTAGAAAAACATTTTTCAGATAAGTCTTCAAAAGCACAAAAGCATGCTCATTAGCTTATATTATGTTTAAACAAGAAATAAAACATAAATTTAAATATCTTGAATTACAGATTATTTATAAATTATTAATAATAAATTTAATTCATTATTTTTAATTTCAGGCGATGAATTCATAAAAAAAGTGTTATTTAGCTTAAAATACCGCACAGAAAAAGTTAAACTTGTGATTGATAATTACTATACTGTAAAAGAATTATTTCCCCAAATTTATGGAGACTTAGATCCAACATCAGAAACTTTTCAAAAACACGTAGAAGTTGTGTAAGTTGATAGTATTTAATAATTAACACATTATATTATTTATTTATTGTTTATGATTAATTGTTAATTAGTAATTAAGTAAATATAGTATAACTCTTGTACATTTTGATTTAAATAGGTCCCATAGGTATAGGTATAGGTAATGTGTACTATAGTTTGATTTTTTAATATATTGAATAATAGAAAATAAAAAAGTTAATAACCTTTGTATTTTGTGGTTTAGGTAGTAAATAAGCGTTATAAAATATAAATAATACTTACTTATGAATTTTTTGAACTTTATTATTCTATGATATGTATTATTTTAGTTTGCAATAACGAACTCATACTCCAGTTACATTAACTCGCACAGAACATCTTTTGTTTTAATTTTTTTTATACACATATGATTACATTAGTCACGATTTATGCGTGTCTATTTCAAACAAAGAAAAAACATCAATAATAAGTTATTGTAATCTTAGGTAAAAGTAAAAACTGATTAACAATGATAGACTCAATTTGGTTCATCTATATCAGCGGTTCCCAAACTGTGCTCCGCAATGGCTTCCCAAGGGTTCCGTTCATTATTACTCAACAATTTAATAATTTTGAAATTTTTTAAATTATTTAAAACGAATATATATTTCATAAAAATCTCGTCAACACTTAAGTTGCCATAATTTACAGATATGACGTGTACTACGTAAAATCAGTTCGTGTTAATTATTATGCTTCATAGAACACAGGCAAATGCAAATGAACGTTAAATATTTCTTGGAGCTCCACGAGAAACTTCTCCTAAAAAAGGCTTCGAGGCTGAAAAAGTTTGGGAGCCGCTGATCTATATAATATCAATTATTATAAATTATACATTAATTATTTAAAATACGATATATCTATCATATATGTTTACTTAGCTTATAATTGTAAATTGACTGTGTATTTCTTAATAAATTAAAAAAATATATATTTTTTATGCCATATTAAAAATATGACACGTATCAAATCTATAAAAAAAAATTTACCGTTATAAACCAATAAAAAATTGATACTTTTCTAAATGTAGTAATAGAACCCACTTAAGAAAAATTCGATCGATCTAAATTAAAATCCATATTTATTTTCGATAATTATTGAATATTTATAATTTAGAGTTTTAAGCTTTTAAACAATATAATGGCACTAATTCAAATCTTAAAATTTCATAAAACTGGATTTACCAGTTATAAATTATAATATTATAACATGTACATATTAAAAAGATAGTTTTATAATAATTTAAAGATGTTACATATTTTGCATAGACATTGTGTATGCAATAATTAATGATAAATAAATATGATTATTTTATTCATACAAAAATTTAAATATTCAATACTTTAAGGATTATGGTCAAAGATCTATTCTTTTTCTATTCGACACATCATTCCCATTCATATTATCTACCTTATTTCTTAGATATGGCTGTTTTTGGTCGAAATTATGTTATTAGTTATTACTTATAACTATAATTAATTTGTTAAAATATTGTTTAAATAAAGTTATTATTATTATGACTACTTATATAATATTTTGTAATTCTGTAAATCACTAGAAGTAACTGATTGTAACACGATCGCGCTACATCAAATAAAGGTGTTGTCCTTTTAACAATTTTCTTTTCTAATTGTATAGGCTTAGAACTGACAACAAAATTAAATTATTGGCTTGTTAAATTGTTAAAAAAATAAGACTTAACAACGGAAGTAATTATTCTAATTCTTAAACTAACCTTATTTCATAATGTATACATATTGTAAACATATTGTGATAGTTGATTTAGTTTTTAAGCAAAATATTTATTTATTTATATTTTATATTATCAATCACCGTTATTGAGATAATTATTTTTATGAAAAAATATTATAATTAATAGCGTGAATGTATCTGTAAAAAGTATAGACACTTAATTTGTATGAGCTATATTATTATGTTATACAATAGTTAATTTTTTTTTTAAATAATTTTTCAATAACAGTTTTTTATTACGTAATTATAAATTTAATATGTTATTAAAAACGTTTTAACTATGGACATCATTATCTTCACAGATCATATCAAAATAAAACACATTTTCAAACTTAAAGTATTTTACATGGTAAATATCTTGATTCGTTCGTTTAACAGATAACATGAATGAAAAGAAAAAAACATTAAGTAGCTTTACAAAAGAACATGGATAAAAATTTATTTACTACATATTTTATTTTTAGATTAGTTGACTTCAAGTAATTAATAAGTGTATAGTTTATTAGCTTATTAAGATTAAATGTATGACTTGCTGAAAAGCAAAAGCTATATCAATTTTATTAATGGAAAATTTTGTTTGTTTTTAATTTGTTTTATTATACAATCTGTAAATATATTATTTTTACAATGAGCATAAGTGTTGATAAGATAGAAATAGAATAACAATAAAATAAAATAAAAGGGACTGATGACTTGAGCGAAGAATCCATCCAGCGATGGAACTTCTTGAATGGAAAATTTAACGTTTTAATTCGTCATTTAAAATAAATTATAGTCACATGTTTCCATTGCCTAAACTCACGCCGGAGTTCCATAGAGTGCTCTGTTACCGGATGGTGTCAACAGATGCGAAAGCGATTTGTCCCGATAGTCAATTAAAACGCAATGAAATGATGTGGAATTGGTTGTTCAACGAAGACGAATTAACATTAGGAGATATTTGGATATTCGATGTGACCAATATGGTGTCTATGGCTCAATGGGCTCACTTCAATCTCAGTTTTATGAAAAAAATTCTTAAAATAAATATGGTAATTATGTCTATTGATTATTAAAAAATTTATAAATCGCATACGATAAATTTTGTTTGATAAATAAAATAAAAATTTAAATGATAGTTTAGCAACTTCATAGGTTTTCAAGTTTCTAAAATTAAAAAACATTATTATAATTAAGCTGCTTCTACAATTATATATATTTTTTTACAATGTATTTAATGTAAAATTAAGTATAATAAAAAATACTCATTAAATACTTTATATGAATTCTCATAATAATAAACATTATTTTGTCTCTATGATATGTGATTCATTTTTTAAACTATTACTAGATAATTATTAGTTGTATTATGATATTATTTATATGTTTATTATTTGATTTATTTTCAGGAAGCAAAACCAGTGAGGATTAAGCGAGTTCATTTTGTAAACATAGCACCAATAGCCGAAACCTCGCTTAATTTTATAAAACACTTTTTCCCACAAAAATATAAGAATAGAGTAAGTAAATTTAATAAATCAATATTATTAAATATATTTTATAGCCGTGATTCGATGTTATGAAAATAGGAAACCTAATATTTAAAATTTACTTCAGATTTTATTTAACGCAACTATCGAAAGTCTTCAAGAATTTTACCCAATCGATATCCTTCCAAACGAATGGGGTGGTAAAGCTGGAAGTATGGCTGAACTTAATCGTAAGTGCTTTTCAAATCATAAGCAATATATATTTTCTTTGACATTTGTACGTTTAAATTAAATTTCTTTGTGTATCTAGTACCTTCCCTATATGTACTGTCTGTACTTTTATAATACAATCTACATAGAATATTTTTATAATATTCAATTTTTTAGAAATGTTTCATTCATAGAAACGTTTATTTATTACAGAAAGAATGCATGAAGAACTAATAAAACATAGAAGTTGGTGTATTGCAATGGAAGGGTTGAAAGCTGATTCTAGTAAGCGAATCGGTCAATCTAAGACGGCTGATACGTCAATAATGGGTGTCGAAGGAAACTTCAAGAAACTTTGTTTCGATTAAATACGGCAGGATAATAACTAATAAATAATCTTATGTGTATAATACAGTGTAAATTATGTTAAAAATCTAAATTTCAGTATTGTAATTATTTTTGTATATTATATGGTTAATCAGTGATCTGAAATACAAAGAAACACATTTTATCTAAATACGACAATTTATAATAATATACGTATACAGAATGACTTAACTTTTTTGGTTTCCCTGTATATTATATAGATTACATAGTAAATAGTAATATACCTATATCACTCTATAGTTTCTATTCTAATTTTATTTATGCAAAGTTGTAAAATATTGTAATGAATCAAAAATAAATTTGGCTAGTGTTATTGATGAAATTTTACCTTAGAATAATTTATTAACTATTTAGATGTTATAGTTAGGTTTCTTTAAACATAAACGATGGAGCTAAGAGTGTTAACGTTCTTTTGCATTTTTGTTTATTATTTATTAAAGCATTTATATAATTACGATTTATTCGGAATCGCAGATATAGATTTATTAATATAGATTATTTTTACCTTCCTTGCAACACCGGAGTCTACGTGTGTTATTTTTACTTCTAATAATAATATTCTTTCTGCCCTTAATGTACTAAAATATATAGATATATTTTCTTACTTGATAGGCGTTGATAACCGGATGCTAATAGAATTAAGATTTGAATTTAATATACATTAAATGAATAAAATTAAAAAAAAATAGTTCGAATAAGGTTTATGACATTAATTTAAAACTTTACAACGAGTGAAAGATCAATTTAGACTGTTGATTTAATATTCTCTTGTTTTTGAAAATAACAGTGGTGAGCATTCGTGAGGAAAGGCTGATGATTGGATGTAGACTACTCGATTAAGAGAGAATCTTTGATAGAGACTTGACTGACTATAATGTCAGAATGGTGGTTCTACTTATAGACTTGATCTTTTACTTGTTGTTCCGTTTCAATTTGTTATTGTTTATTTTGTATAAATACATTTGTATTATAAAAACATGTATTTTTACGATATAAATTACTTAACAAATAAATATTATATTATTATTAATTGTTTAGTAATTATTTTAATATATTATTGTAATTTATAAGTATACATGTTTATTGGGTGTTAGGTATTGATAATTTGTTAGATATTGTAATATATAGTATAATTATAAATATTAATATTAATGATATAATTTTAATTATTATAATATTGTTTATGGATATGGTTAGTTATTTAAATATTAAGATGAAAAAATAAGTAATATTATGATGATATTTAACTATAAAGCTATGTGACTTGATAATGTAAATATCATTACAATATAAATAAAATAACGTTCGTGAAAAAATATAAAACCTATTAAAATCATCGTTTCTTGTTTTTAAAATATTGGCTAGATATTAACGAATTAAAAATTAAAATTATGTTAGTTATTTCAATTTATTCTTAACTTAATATGTAACTTTTTTAATGTATATACATTGTGTTATTAAATTAATTTTAAATAAAAGTATTAAAACTATTTATTTATAACTTATTTGTTTGTTGAACAATAATATATATCACAAAAATATCAAAACTTTTTAGAAGGAAATTCAAAATTACACTATCAATACACATAAGATGTTAATGATAAAATCATCTCTTGTGTATTTTATTATAAATAATATATTTTAAATATAAGTGGTATAAATAAACCATTTTTAATATTTTTTCATGGATGTAAAGGCATGAATTAATCAAATTTTTAAGTATATTAATATAAAAATATTAAATAACAATACAGCTTTATATCGTTAAAATATGACTTGTTTTTCTTAATTTTAAATAGATTTCTCTCTTTGAAGGCTGATGAGAACAGTTTACTGGAAAGTCAACTGTCTTCCGAATATTCACTATAATCTATAATACTCCAATGCCACCATATAAGCATATGGTTCCGAGATTGAAAGAATTTCAGAATATTATTAGTTTAGAAAATATTTGCCATTTTTTATCATTAATTTGATAATGTCAAATTTTATCTTCAACTAAGTAAAATTAATTTTTTTATCCATTCATTATAAACTTAAAGAAGTTGTTAAAAAAAATAAACGTAGGTAACTTTTGAATGTATTAACTTACTTTTTTCTTATACTAAACGATTTAAATTAAAAAATGTTAACTTGACAATATCGAGGCACTATATCGTTTGTTGTACGATCTCATCTGTCATCACCTATGATGTTTAGAAGTTGGTCGAATAGCTTATTTAAATGGCACACTTGCGTTGGATTTGTATTATGTACGCCTGATTCGTTACGCCAATAATAATAAAATTATTAATTATTATCGCGTATATAAAAAATTATAATATACTGAAATTCATTGTTTGGAGATGTTCCAAAGCGTCTAGAATTAAATCTTCAAGTAAATTAAGAAAATTTGAAAAATAGAATTATTATTCAAACGCTTATTCTTGACAAAGTACATACACATCCGCCTGACACGCATGAAGTAGAAGTCAATAAAATATGTTTAGCGTGTGTGAAGTATTACAAGTATAAGGTTGCAAAAAATCTACACCTCATTTTTTTTTTTTTTTTTTAACATTTATTATTAAAAACACAATCTGTAATTGTATTTTACAATAAGTTTACGTAATGGAAGTGACATGACTTGAGTAACAGGAGATAAAAAGCTGCCCATTGGAGACACTTAGGGACAGGAGTTTATTTTTAGGACGTTAGTGAGAGTTACACCTCATTAATAACATTATTTTGTTACATGTCTATGATTTTATTCTTGTTATATTCTGGTTTTCCTATGAATGGACGTGGGACGTTGTCTAGTCGTCGTCGCGTGCTTATCGCACCGACGACCGGGCATATCCCACATTTAAATCAATATTATTATTATAATTATTTTGTGTGCGGTCGTCGGCTGCTATTTTTCCTTATTTTTAATATTATTATATTATTTTATTTTACTGCCGTCTATTCACTAGTCGGACCCCGTCAGCTGTCTTGCTTTTCGCGACGATTCACGACGGCCTAAGCACAGTGTAGTTTTATTAAATCTATTAATATGTAATATATTCACTCTAGTTTTTTATTTATTTTGAGTCACTATTTTATCTAAAGGTACGGAATGGTATACGAACACGACTGCGGACGGTTCTTATCAGGGCGACCTTTTTAATAACACGATTGTGGACGATTATAATTTATCAATGGACCCCTAAAAATGACACGACTGCAAACGTATGTTGCCAAATTATATCAAATAATATTTTTATAATGTAGAAATTCTGAGCGTGTCAAGTGTAGTATGATACAAGTCATTTCTGTAAATTACTACAGTACGTATAGTGTTAACCGTTGTTATAGTATAGTGTTTTTTTAAAAACTATGAAAAACTGTTAAATATTACTACCAAAATGAGGTAAAAATTAATTCTACAAACAAATAAATACCGATTTAGGCGAAATCGAAAAGATGGGATTATAAAATGGTTACGTATAAATAATGATTGCATTGCAAAGTGCAAGTATTAATTTAACAAATAACATCAGACAAAAAATTCATCTGTGAACTTTCCGATGAGTATATATTATGTGCTAAGAACTCTGTATGCACTAAAAATCGGGCACTGCTAAGTATGTATAAATGATGCTCACTAGAGTACTAGCTGACATCCGAATGATAAACTTATTATCAAATTTTTAATCGCTGAGCTCTGAAAAATTGCGTCCCAAAACTTGGCAACGTTTCACTAATTTCGTCCAGAATCGTATCATATTTTAGGTAAAAAATATAAATAATATATTTATTCATGTAGTGATTGTCCGCAATCGTGTTGTTATTATACTATAATAATAACTATATTATAATTTATAACTACATAACTACGTTTATTTTTATTGGTCATCGACTATACTTGTGCATCACTAAATATAATATACCAATTGATAAAATTTATTAATATTGTCTACATAAAAATAGTTTATATATTATCAAATATTATCTACATAATTTTCATTCTACTAGATTACTAACAAATTGTTTATTTGAATATAAAATAAAAATTTAACTTATGGGGATATGTGTTTAACTATTAAAGAGAAAATTAAAAATACACAGATGTCACTAACCTTGCTTTTACGTTGTCATCTGCCTCATTGGTAACCACTGACATGACATTAGTTTGTTTGGAAAATTTTAATTTCATCGAACAGTTTATTTTTCCTTAAAATTTAAATCGAAACCGATTGGAAATTTTTGACTAAATGTGCTGTCATTGGTTTCGTAATGCTGTTTTAAATTATTAACTTTAAATTGTGATAATGGCAATTGACATAAAAGGCAAAATAGTTTGTCATTTTTTTGTATAAAAAACTACAACTCTTCCCATTCTAATTTGAATTGCCTTTTTTCTTCTTCGTATTTACGTTTTACTGCTCTTTTATGTGTTGACATCGTAAGTGTACAATCGTAAAATGTTGCAAATATTTTCATAAGTTGTTAACAACAGTACCTTTCAACATAGACTATCTATTTTAACAGTCACATAATGTATTGGAATTTGTTAGATAGTTCGAAAACTAATTGAAACAAAATAATATTGAACTAATTCTGATACATAATTTGATATTTTTATCGGCTGTTAGCTACCTCATTACTTAGATAGAACTATGAAAATTATAAAATGTATTTATAAACATTTTGGCTATTGATATCATTGTATTTTATCTATGTGGATCGTGGACGTATTCATATTGACCACCCCTGGTGTATACTATAGATTATTGTAAAGATTTAATCACATTTACTATAGATGAAAATGTTTTTGTTGAATAAAAATCGAAGAAAACTAAACGTATTCGTGAAACATCACTATATCTTCCAATCGATTGTATGGATTTTCTAGGATTTTTAAGATTTGCAAATTTCTGTCAATGTCGAGTTATGTCAATCTTTACATTAGATGTCTGACTTTGATGAATTTACGTTTCAATCACTGTTACTTATGACAATGGATTGCTTTTATCTGGATATTCTACATAATTATTATTGCCAGTTTAATATATTTGTTTATATTATTGTGTGGCATATATTTTGGACCTCTACCTGAGATTGTAGATTTAATTTTTATGGGTAAAAGGAAAACCTTATTTTTTTCAGTTGTTTTCAGTTTTTTCTCCGAAAATGTAATTTTATTTTATCATTTGCGACCACACATGGACGCTTTTCCACCAGGGTCTAACCAGAGTATACCGTTAATGTATAAACAGTTCCACTAGCCTACCTCTAATAATTTTTGTTATGTTATAGTCTAATTATTATATTATTATCATCGTGTCGGTACAAATGATATCGTTATTGTTACCCAACGCACCCGCAAACTCTTCGATGTTTCGTCACCACACGTCGTCGCAAAAACTTTTACAATGCTGTAGTGTAATTATTATCGTTGTTGTAATTGTGCAGAATCGACATAATATTATTATAGTGCGTTTAAAGATATGTATCTATCTGATGAGCTCACGGGGTGTGACCAATTATTATTGTTTTACGAATGTTACAGTTTTCTTTTCTGCGGTTTGTGAGAAACGCGCGTTATTTATCATGATAATAATTATATGTACAGTATATATAAAAACAATATTCTGTATCGTTCTAATGCAAGAAACAATTTCACGAGGGTGTTGTAATCATAATGATATTATATTAGAGTAGCATCTCTGTTGTCACGTATTCAAGTCCTAAGATAGTACAATAAATTAACGAGAGCGTCCGTGTACACTACAATTTTTTCGTGAAATGTTCACATCGATCGATACAACATTAGATTTTAATGTGTTGTGTGCATGTGCTGTCACTAAATGTTCAATATCATAACGCATAATATAAAATCAAGTTTAATAACAGAACGTTAACACAAGTATAATATACGATAACAATTTACGAACGATTCGCACTATACGGATAATAAAATTGTTAAGACCCATTGTTAATGAAGCCTGCAGCTAGTGGATGAGAAACTCAGATTTATAAAAAGCCTGTTTTTAAGAATCTTAAATCTCGTAGGCAGGATTGTGGATATTTGGATAAAAAAAAATTAAATTAAACGCCTTTAAAATTGTCAAGTAAAAGGTTTACTTCCCAGTTCCTATAGACACTGAGTTCTGAGTATAATATAAGAACAATCATAATAAAAAACTTGAACATCAGAGATACTCCTAAAGATGTAATATTTCGTAAATGCGATCTGAAGACATGTCAATATGCGTATCTGGTTTGGAAATACTAAATTTATGTTTTTTAGAAAATTTTACAATGATTTATTTTTCGTTGGACTGTAGAATTGATGTCCATCAAACTTAATGAAAACTATTTGATTATGAATCATAACAAGGTAGTAAATTGGTTGAATTATTGGAGAGAAGTATGTATGGTAGTTATAGTGAAAAATAAAAATGAACAAATCGGGGGTCCATAAAAAATGATTAAAATTTATGTTTTCTCAGAGAAATAATAACGACATAAGAGTGACATAAGAACAGTAATAAATGGATATAACTTTATTGTGATATCCGATAGTAATGTAAGTGCATTATATGAAAGAAAAATGTAATCGAGTTAAATGGTAGTTGAAATGACGAAAAAATATACCTTATTATTTAAGGTATGTCTCTTTTTTTAAATTTTTATTTAAATTATTATGACTAATTTTATTATACTTAATTTATAACTATAATAAACAGTAAATAAAAAATGTTTTCTCTGGAAAAATTCAAGAAATTTCTTTGGCGTTGTGAGTTATTAGAAAACACGTAAAATAGTTGTGTTAATTTTATTCGTATAATAATAATTATTATAATGTGTGTGTATATTATAACATAAAACCGCTTACTCATAATTCATAAATCAGATGCGCCTTTTAAATTAAAACAAACAATATATTACACTGTATTTTTTAATCATATTTTTATATTAGGTATCAAATCTCTCGTAATTGGGGCAATAACAGAGTATTTCATCGAGATCACCTGTTTCAATAAATATTGTTAACCAGTGACACGAATTAATTAACGAGAGTAGATACGAGACCTTGACCTGCAAGAGGATTCGTAACACTGAAATCTGGCCAAGTACGTTATCTCATTACAATAATTTACACATCGGTACGACGTGCTGTAATGTGGTTATTGATCTAGCAGCAGGTATATAGATGTAATAGTATACTAGCAGGTAGTCCTATAGTTGTTTTTATCATTGAATCGGCGTTGTTATGTAAACCACGTGTGTACGATAATGTTTCTGAATTATTTATTAATAGTATTAGTACAGATTTTGGCATTTTTTTAAGACGTATCGTTTTCCACATAATAAAAATATAGAGGGAAAATCTTTTTTATAATATTATTTTAAGTAAACGAATTCAAATTAAACGCTATATTATAATATAATATAATATATACGATTAATGTTATATATATATATATTAGGTATATTATACGTTATACGTTATTTTACATTTATTTTATAGGGGTAAACGCGTTATCACATATTGTACAACCCAAAATCGACGTAAATCTAGCCCAGAGACATTATTCGAAACTGTACTTTTTTATTGATGACTTACGTATTTTGGTCACGAAATTTATTAAATTTTATTCCCTAACTACCTGTTTTCTATACTTCAAAAGTAAATTGTAAATTTTCATTGGGTTATCTTATAGACTTA
The DNA here is from genome assembly GCF_002803265.2 of Melanaphis sacchari. Lineage (NCBI taxonomy): Eukaryota > Metazoa > Arthropoda > Insecta > Hemiptera > Aphididae > Melanaphis > Melanaphis sacchari. The sequence goes on along the minus strand of NW_020271599.1, from coordinate 943,952 downwards.
TACTTATTATAACTATAACTAATACCATAACAATTCGATGAGTTTATTAGGCATTATGACATATATTTTAGCAATCCATTAACATAATAACTTACCAACTGATTGTTGAATCTTCCCCATACACCGATCCTGTTATTATTAGCACACCTGTAACATTTAAGACTACAACATTACTAAATGATAAAAATGTATTATTTCGGATAATTTTATGTATATTTATATATTTTGGATAAATATGATTTATGATTATTATTGAAGAGAGATATTAAACATAAGTGAATAAATATAAAATAAAAATATTTGCGATTATTGTAAAATATATATTATATTATGTAATGGTTTTGGTTTCGTTCAACTCTGTGAAAATTATTACGTATTTAATTATACTGTTAAGTGTTATTATAGGTACCCAAAATTTAGCTAATAGGCATTGAAATTGTTTTTTTTGTTTGTTCTACTTTATAACATTTTACTAGAAGAAAATTTTATCTTAAAACTATTATTGTAATTTGTAATGTATAATTTTATATTGTTTTTTTTAATAATTCAGACAATGTTTGTTTCTGAATTTTGATAAAAATTCCTTTTGATGTATTCCTTAAAAATATAATTTAGCATTGATGTTAAAAATTAGTCAATCTTTTAAGGACACCAAAAATTAAGTTATGAATTATTTTTTCATAATGATGTTAAGTTTATTTTTTTTTTATAACAATTTTTATAACATTTTAAAACAATTTTTAGTTATCTAAGGATGTGATTAAAAAATTAGCGAAAATAATATTAAACATATATTTATAAATTAGGTATCTTAATACATAGAATTTTTATTTTCAAATGGCAATAATAATGAATTTTAAGCTCACTCATTTGCATTAGTATACAATTTACAACAGCACTATGATATTTTTTTTAAATTTAAAGTTATAAAAAAAAAAAAAAAAAAAATAGTAAGATATGATTTTTATCGTATATTATGTACCTACTATATTTTGTATCAGTCTAAATCAATATAATAATAATTTTATGTTGAAGATTATTTATTCAAAATTATTGAATATTCCAAGTTTGTGCAATTAAATGTATACAATATTATATAATATTTGTTTTGAAACATCAATGTTGATACATATAATATACGTATAAAATATATTTTAATTATCTTAGTGTGCAGTATCGTCTTAGAAAAAAATAATAAATTTAAAGATTTAAAAAAATATAAAAATACACTTTACTATTTATAATGATATATACATAATAATCAAATTTAACTTTTCATAGTTAAATATAGTATAATGTATATTATACTGTTATTTATAACTTATTTTATAAATATCGGTTCTGATCGGTAAATATCTATTTTTTAGGTCCCTTGAACGTCATTTTACAGGTTCTAACACCAAGTATGAAATTCCACGGTACTCTGATTTTTTTTCAATTATCTTCAACTTTTTTGAACTAACGGTTAGTATTCGTTGAGGTACACCTTTATTTTTTTAATGATTTAAATTCCACACAAGAATTTTTTTGTTTACATGATACCGTATGATAAGATAATAAAATTATTTTATTAGATACGCACATTATACATAATTATTAACATTGATACTCGTATTTCAAAGTCACGATAACCGGCGTCATTATGAACGATTTCTACTTTATGTCATTTTATTATCCAATATATATATATATAAGGTTTATGAGAGTGAAATCAAAATGACTCGGAACCTAATACATAACATTGAGATACTTGGTAAAATATTTTTATGAAGTATATCTTCAGAGTTATTAAGTTCTGAATGCATTTAAACTAATTTCGGTAAATCGTAATACCATAAATAATAAATACATTCTAAGATGTTATTTTTAACTTTTACTTTATTATTATATCAGTGTGTATAATCTTTATAGTTCACTTATTTTAAATATTATTATATTTGTAACTGATATAAACAGAAAAAATTTCTTTTTTAAGTAATTTTATACGTTTTAATGTGTCTACCTATAATAAATATACTCATTAACTGTTATTTAATTTTTGACAGCTGTCCAATTCATAGAAAAAAAAAAAAAAAACTGTATCTGCATTGAAAAATATTGTAGTAAGAATAATAACGCCTGTGTGTAATTTATATATATTTATACGATTTTTTTTTCAATTTACTGAAACTATTATAAACTAATTTAAGATAAATACAATAGCTAAGAATTAGTTAAAACTGAAATGTTAAATATAGTATATCTACACGCAATAAATGTTTAGATAATTAATTGTACTTTCATTTTTTGAGTATTTATTGTTAAATAATATACTTTTGTTTTTCATATTTTTTTTATAACTTTAGCAGCAATGGTCAAAATATTTACATTATATTTACAAACTATTAGTGATATAATAAAAAAGTTTATTGAAAAAGTTGTCATTTAAAGATTTAAAATACCTGTATTACGTTTTTAAAATTATATTAAAAAGTAATTTGATTATAAAAAGTAATAACTAAATGGTTTAGATTTATATTTTGCCTAAAGAAAAAGGCGAGGTTTTTGAACATATTAAATTTAATGGTATCGTTGATATTTAACCAAAATATGTTGTATATTATCCTGAATGCTTGATACATACAGTTTTTAGTAAGTAATTAGTGCTTTATTTTAGCTATAAAGAATCAATATAATTTTTTGATGCTTAATTTTTAGACAATTAATACTAAAATAATTTTTTTCATTTTGTTTAAGGTTTGGGTTTTTTCCTTTAAATGTAATTCTTTGATTTGTTTTAGTTTAGCGTTTTGTTCTTTTAAAAATATGTGCTCTTTGTGTCGTATATTGGATTTTGTGAAGTTTTTTTTTTTATTTCATCATATAATATTTTGAATAATATTATTGTATTTGTGTTAGATAAGTTGTTTTGGTTGGTTATTTTGTTTATGAATTAAACAAATTAAACATATTTTTTTTAAAACTAATTTTTTTTATTTGAGATTTAAATTTATAATAACTATTTATCTAATTAGCAATTTCCCATTTCATATTTCATAAACTTGTAGATAATTATATATTTGATAGATTAAAATATACTTTTTTGATTGATATACTTATGTTTTTTTGCAATGCATTTTTATTAAACATGGCATATGATTTGTTTATTATCGATTTAGAAAAAGTAGTGTAAAAGGAATTAAAAGCATAAAACAATAAAAATATATTCGCTGAGTTTAAAAATAATACAATTAATTGAATTAATACTGTTGGTGTGTTATGGTTATGTATCTTAATTTTACTTATTAGATAATTTCCTTTAAAACGAAATAATACACTTGTTTTGATAAACTTATATTAGCGAATAAGATCTCTTTATTTTCATGTACATTAATCAAGACAGTCGTAATTATAATTATTGCTCATAAGAATCAAGATAGATTAAGGAGATTTCGAAATAGACCATTTATAACTAGTCACTAAATATCTCAATGCGGCCGTGAAGAGAAATCATAATCACCAGATATTTTCTTCAAGTAATGTTTAACACATTATTGTTATACTTATAATTTATATATATTGTTCACTGTTATACTATATAGTGCGTTAAACTACAACTCAAATGGCAAGAATTTTCTAGGAAAATAACTCATCAATAACGTTTTTATGTTGTTAAATTTTCCCATTTTAATTGTTTCTTAATGCAATTATCTTAACGATATGTATTCATATTAGCAATAAATATAGAAAGGTGTAGACATAATTTATTAATGTATTGTTTTTGTGGCCAAATTACCCTAAGTTTGAAATGTTAAATCATTGTCAAGTAATACATAAGATTTATAAATGAAAGATGATAAAGATGAGCATTTAAAATTTTTTCCATTATTTTCAATGTAAGCCATGAGATAAAATATCATTATTAAAATCGTCAACAAGTGTATTGTATATTATTTTTTTCGTCAAGAATAATTATATAAATTATATTATTGTAATATTTGTAGAATATAATCGTCATAAATGTAGGCGAAGGTTCACTGTTTTAAAAAGTGGTACCTATAGTCACTCCATAAATCTACTGAACCAATTAATTTAAAAATAAAATAGTTGTGGACTGTGGTTTCGTCGTGGAATATACTCGTATATGTGAGGTTATAATATTACTTGCAAATTGTTTGTTTCTTTAGATAAAAACTAGCCGCAATTTCAAATCGTTAATACTGTACGTAATACGTAGATACGGTGACTGCACCGATACGTTTAATTGTTTCGATTGTATTTACTGATGTCTAGAGCAGAAAATGAATTAATATATAGTAAAATATTCACTATGCTTGTCTGAAAAATTATAAAACTGTGTAATAAAATAATAATTAATTTTATTTAAATAGTAATTATTTTGGTTTTTAATAAACATTAAAATTTACATCTTTTCCTAAAATATTAAATACACTGTATGAAACAGTACAACATACGTAATGCATCAAAACTTCGTTAAATTTAATATATTTTAATGCACACGAGTTGTGCGGCTGTTTACATTTTTTATTTTCTCGTATAATTTAATAATTACCTATGTATATATTTAATAATCGTTGTCCTCAGTATTGCCTGCAATTAATTTAATACTGCAAGTTTAACAAAATATATATTCATCATATCTATTTATTACCTAAATGTTATTTATTTTAAAAATAATAATAATCGATTTAACTATAGTAATATAAACAAAAAATATAGATTTTAAATCATTATTCAAACTACTTGTGTTGATATCTACGTAAATAATTCACCAAGATGACATTCAAACTCAAATTTTTCGCGTTTTTAATTCAAAGTAGGTTATATAAATTATTAGGTACACCTATGCCATAGAATACCATAGAATATATCCTTTATCAGTGCTATTAGATGCACTACATATTTTATTATAATCTTTATGTTACGGTTATTTTAATTTGTGATTGTAAAATTATTTTATTTTTTTGATTATGAACATGTGCACGCAATTTTTTATGAAAATCTGATGAAATAATAAACAAAAACGTTGAAAATAATAATGTATATGAAATCTTTTCGATAATGATACCGTTGCAAACATACTATACAGAAAAACTCAATTAATTAATATTAATGGAAGAAAAAAATTCAAAAATATATTATTATAAGCATATTTTGGCTGAACATTTTGTATTTATAACGATGATGACGACGTGCATATATTTTTAAGTCGAATACTGCAGGTCAAGTTTATCGAAACAGCGGATTAGAGGTTACCCATATAGGTCGGTCAATCGGACGGTGTTTCAAGCCAAACATTTCGTAGTTCGGTGATTTGATTAAACCTAAAATTCGATACAGACCTATCATAAAATTATTATCATTATCACTTTATTGCACTATTATTAATATTCTTTGTGAATTATATATCTTTTTTGTCCTCGGTTTGTAAATGTTTGGTATTCAATTTATCAACGTGCACAATAGACAAAAAATCTACGCAATCTCGTAAAGTCTATGTCGTTGCTGCCCCCAAGGCGAGTGAAAGTCGTCTATATCATATATTTATATTATGCATCATTCCCCCGTGGGCACTGTATTTTCCCTACTCCATCGCACTATCGGCTTCCACCGTGTATACCTTCATACCGATCGACACTTTGCCATCGTCCTCATACGATAAGCATTCACACGCTGGAACACCGAAGTTAGTATCCGGTAAACTGTGCAGAAACTATAGCGGATTTACGTCGAAGAAATTCACAAAAGGTAAATGTCTTGTACGATCAAGTTAAAATAGTCTTAAGTGCGTTACTATAACCCGTCTATTATTCTATGGATACAGTAAAATTTAAAATTGTATATTACTCCATTTAGGTATACTAAGATCGTAATTTTAAATATTATTTTATATCGATGATTTGAGAGTTATTAACGAACACGAATTATCGTGATTAAGTGAAAGGATATTTTATCCACCGCGTACGCGTGTTTAGTACATTTTATTTCGGTTGCAAAAAAATATTTGTTACAGTATTGTAATTATTGTTATTAGTGGGCGACAATGATAAAATTATGAATTTATAATCATATTATCCTTATCACCGCGATTATCCTGGCAAGAGACACCCACCCCATATAGCTATTATTATTATTGTTATTATATTAAACGTGTCAGAACCGTGAGACAGATTTCGTCTGTCAATAGTTATTTGCTGTTTTCGAAAACATTTTTTCATTATTTTACGTAAATCGTGTGCCAATTTTAATAAATTTCATTAAACGTACATTGTCGGGGAACATAACGCGCGTCGCTATACAGAAGATAACAATATAACATAATAGGTGTCTACGATAAAAAAAAATATATGCGAACGTAATATTGTTGATCACGAGTAAGCAGCGAGTTTCTCTTTCTGCGTTATACAGAAGCGGCACAATGGAATAATATTTTTTAAGTTGTATGTTTTTTAATTATTTTTGGTACCATCTATATACGCATTTATCTCGACGTATTACCCGATGCATGCGTGCGTGTATGTGTATGCGAGATTCTATTCGGATAAAAAATAATTTATTATATTTCGTAATTGAAACTGACGATGTGGTAATGACGCGCCGACTCGTTGTACAATGGCAATGGCTTACAGAAGAAATACAACACGCGTCGTTCCACACAGTTTTCGACAAACGCCGTCTTACCCGATCCTCCACACGGCAAGACCGTATGTTGAGGCTCACGATCAGTCGTCACTGGTGCGTTGAAAATGGTGACTCAGGCTTGAAACACTTAAGAAATGCTTGCTATAGTCATATTATCTATGCAACATGACTGCGGTAACTTAAGAAATATGCTTTAAAGACATTCTAACTTGGGCCAACTTTTATGATAATAAATTCTGTACCCGCCGAAAATACTTACAAACTATACCTACCGAATAAATTGGTGAACGATAAAATTAATAAATATTCGCAGTGCTAATACAAATGAACAAGTGTTTGGTGACACCCGCGCGTAAACTTTAAATCGCTATTATTTCCATTAAAAGTCGGTACTGTTTACAAATACAAGCCCATTGCTGATATTTATAAAATAAATGATTAATTATGAAGATAATGAATACGGTATTTAATACTGCATTAGAAAATATTTGTATTCGTCGTCTGCAACGAATCGCCCAAAGTAAATCGTGTTATAACATGCTAGGTTCGTCAATCACCGTGACGAGCACCAGGAGGATTTTTTTTCACGCGCAGTGACAGTGCAGGTCTTTGCATTAATTATGGCTATACGCATGAGTATTATAAAAATAATGATAAAATATAGAGAAAAACAATGTAAATACCTTAAAATATGCAAAAATATGCACTAAAGCCGCTTGGTATTTATTTCTATTAGTATGAAACGAATTTATAGCGTAGGTACCTTTAAACGTGCTTCTATCATATCACATAGTTTAGGACATGGGTGCATAACTAACAAAATAACACGAAAATGCTCTGTAAGTCTCAAGCCTTGATAACGACATGTTATTGAACTTTATTTTTCCGTATAGTACGGCTCGTTTTGGTTATTACCAAGATATCAATTAAATTGCTGAGTTATACCTAAATCGCTGCAGTTAACGCGTCGTCCGACTTACGTTGTTGATGACCTAGTCCTAAAATAGCGTATAGAGGAAGTCTAAATTTTAATAAATCGTATTATTATAATATTGTGTAATTATCGCTTGTATTCTACGTACGCACATACGCCGTTTTCGTTTTTTCCCTCCTTCGTTTTCAGGCCGCCGATTTTGACGGAACGATTCTCCTATCGGCGGTTTACTTTGACGCTGATATAATAGTCTAGTATAATAATAATATATTATTATAATATTGCCTGTACATAATATTTTAATTTATTTAGTTACGTCAATTTTTTCATTGCGATGTGCTCACTATTTCGCTGACGATTCCGGTTTGTTTGTATTATTACGTTGTTGTATCAATACGTATGTACCTCCTAAAATAATAACTATCTTACTTATATTTAAATATTACTATTTATTCTGCTGATAAATCTCGAGTGCCTCAAATAGTATAGAAAGTGATACCCGTCTAGTAAATGTTATTTTTTTTTCATTGCGACAGTGTTTATGATAAGATTTTTGTTACGTTTTGTATTCGCCGGGCGTTGGTATTGGTTATTACTTATTAATATATAAGTACATAAGACTAGGATGGCTAAATTGCGACTCATGAACCATGAGTCACAGAAGGTTTACGTCATTGTAAGATGTGACTATTTATGAAACCAAAATGTTATTATTATTATTGCTACTATGAATTTTAATTTTTTAGGTTTACATTTATAAAAAATTATTAAATTATATGGAATGTGTAAACATTTAGGCTCTTGGTATAATTTTATTTATCCATATGGCTCACGAACCTATTAATATTGGCTACCCCTGATGCATAACTATAGTTTGGCGACGCTTAACAAATGTACAAACTTCATCTCATTAGCACCCTTTCCACAGCTTTAAAATGCGATTAAATTTAAATTTTAAAAATAAACGTCGTCAAACACCACAGTATATACCTTAACAGTGAATAATTTTGAAATTGGATTTAAATAAAAAATGTAAGCTACTCGCACTTAAATTTTTATCGAATAAAATACAAGTACAAAATAATATATGCGTTTGAAAAAAAAAAATTATTGTTTATATCGAATGATTGCATAAATATTATAATTATTTATTAAAAAAAAAGTAATCGCCGTTCATAACGACCAATTATTTTTCGAATTTGTACGACTTGAAAGTTTTGAGATAGTCTAAGCATGAGGTAGTATCTGTTCGTAGTGGACATTTGTTTAACAGTGGCGGAAGAGCACAAACTATTGATTTGAAACGAATACAAGTTGTTTTTTTATTGATGATAAGATAGGGTGAAAAATGAAAAGTATTTAGTGCTTATTTACATTACCTATCTTGTTATTAAACACGAAAAGTACTTAAACATGAATAATGCGTATGAAACTACAGTGAATAGAAATATTTTATTTAAATAGAAGACACAAATACTTTAAAAAAACACCCAGTGAAATAAATAAACTAAAACAAATATATTACACAATATATGATATTATTGTATTTGAAATAGGTACTATTCGTGTATTCGACTGTAATTGTTGAAAAATGTTTGTTGATAACCCGCGCGCGTGTCCGTCCTTGGACTCTGTCTTCCGTCTCGACAATCTCTTGCGCGCCTATATTTTCGTGTATTTCCCATAATATGACGTATGTCGGACACTTAAAAATATTGACATGTGTATGTCATATTTTGCGAATCATCGTGAAAAAAGCAATGTTTTCGAGTAGCGTGTGAAGGACAACCATCGGTAATCGGCTCTAGCTATGGGTACACATTTCGTACGACCTTTACACATTGACAGGATAGGTTCGGATAGAAACGTGTGAAACCCGTACCAGAGAACAACAAAAACATAACAATTAATACCCAGGTATTAAATTATGATGTTAGCGTAGTGTTGTGATTTTGTCGGTACGGCGATAATCGAACGCAAGACCACGGAAAATTGCGCCTTGATGAAAATTCGAACGTCCGCGGAAGGTCAATCGGATGTCGGGTGTAATGTGATCGCACTTGTAATATATCTAATGTCTCGTATTATTAGATGTGTAAAATATTTTTGTATTACGACGTGTTACCCAACGGATCCGGAGATGGTTGTACGCGACGATGGCCATGGTGACGGAGTCGGTTTTGTGGTCATTATTATGCAACAAACGATTATTATTATTATTATTAATTTTTTCTTACCTACACAGCTACACACATTACACGTCATAACGTGTGTGTATATATATAACTGTTTTAAGTACATATAATACGTATACTGCGCGCGGCTGTAACTTTCTCTTTCGTATTACTATTACTATTATTATTATTATTACACCGAAGACGTGTACCTACTCATAGTTGCGCGTGGTTTTGTCGTGCAGTATCAGCTGGCTGTAGTCCTGACCGGGTTTACTTTTATAATAATTGTTTTTCTTTCTTTCGGACGGTGATTTTTATCCTCCATCGTTCTATTATAAATTGTTTTTATCATATTATTTTTGCATACATATTATTATTATACGCCGTCGACATAGTCACTGTATTCCTCGGTTTCGGTTTGTAATTGCTATTGGTTTTCTGTGCAGCCGACAAGATGACTCTCGTACAACCCACCATGGAAATGCAACAGCACATCCGCACTGAGCTAAACGAAGACGTGTCGACCCGGGAGAAGGATCTGGAACATATCAAGGAATGGTTACGTTTGCAACCGCACTTGCCGCAATTTCAAGGTAAGCTCCGCAGTTCATCTCGAAATGTAGTAAAATTATTTATGATTGATTTGTGTCATTCTAATCCACTGATCAGTCAACTATACATTTTAGATATTACTCAATTGATTATTCGTTAGGAATTTGATTTTCACATAATATTCAAGAACACCAAAAAATATTCTTTTTCCAGATATAAAATTAAAAATGGATGTGATCGTTTGAAATATATTCAAAAAACTTGAAAAAATATTACAATAGAAAATCGTGAAAAATATATATTTTTTTAAAAGTTTTGTTTTTTCTATTATACAAAAATAATATTTTCAAATAAATAAATTTTTCGAGATAATGAATATAGATACTTAAATATTTTAAACGACTTAAGTTCGAATAACACTTAAACTATATATTATATTACTTAGCAATTATGCAACTTCAATATTTTTTTTCAATAATAACTAAATATTTTGTCAAAAATGCTCTTTTAATGTATTATTTTTTTTTTAATTCAATATTATAAATTATTTAAATGTCATTATATATTTCAACATAAAAAGTTATGCTGATATAAATTACAATTTGCTATTTTAATTAGTTATTAGTTAAGCTATTAAATTAGTAATACATTTTCTAAATAATTAGACCAATAAAACTAATTAGTCTAGTTAAAAATTAATTTTTTTTTTTAAGTTTGTAACTAGTATATATACAATTTTGGTATCACTTATACAAGCACTTAATATCAAAGTATTCTAAAATAAACAGTTAGTTTAAATTTATTCAAAAAAAAAAAAAAGCACAATAAATATTATATATAATTGTATTAATATACCTATAATTATGTAAAATATACATTTACTTCATGTGTATAGATAATAAATTAACTAACGCGTATAAGCATGTTATAAAAAATAACGTAAATTTATTGATATTGTAATTCAAGAGGTATTGGCTTTTAATTATGATTTATTTTAAACACTTACAACTTTTTTTTTCATTTTTATATTATTAAGTTGTTTAGGGTCCTTAAATTATTGCTTCAATGCCGTCGAAAAATTTTTCTTAACGATTCAACGGGAAAAATGTAAAATACAATATTATGTATTCTACTAATTTTTGTCTATTTTTTAGACGATGCTCGCATCATGACATTCCTCCGAGGATGCAAATTCTCTCTGGAAAAGACTAAGAGGAAGTTGGACATGTACTTCACAATGAGAGCAGCTGTACCGGAGTTCTTCAGTAACCGAGACCCAACATTACCGGAAATCAAAGAAATAATGAGAATCGCGTATGTATATTAATATGTCTAACGTAGTTTATGTAAGGTATTCAAAAACTAAGATATGTTTTCCATTTTAAATGCACTTAAAAATTGTAGAACAAGTAAAAAGATAATTTCAATGGTATGTGAAATCATATACGTATACTATAAATGTTGAATAGTGAATATTATTCGTCGACTAATTACAATAATATTTATCAATAACTCTTATAAACATAAATAACTGCAGTCACTAGTATTATATTCGATAACAATATCATTTTTTTACATAGTTTACACAGTGTATCGAGCTCGGTGTCATAATAATTAATTTGTTATCGTCACGGTTGTTATGTTGTTATTTTCAAACTAAACGAATAAGACACGCTTTTATTTTTTCATATTTAATTTTTTAAGAACATATTGTCATATTTTAGAATATCGATTTTCGTTAAATTGTATTACTTAAATAGGTACCAACATGCACGATTGTAGTGTGTAGTGTTATTATTTTCTATACACTTACCGTTCCATATTTTTCATTATATTTAATGAACGTTTCTACTTTCGATTAGGTACATTACGTCATAATACATCTTAAGTCTACACACTACCTAACGACTGCATATTTTACTATATTAATTTATTAACAGAATTTGATCATTTTTACGGATGTACATACGTTTTATTATCATATGATTATATTATACAGTAATATATTGTTTGTTAACAGTTATTTTTGTGGAGTTAATGATAATGGGGAAGAGGTACTTAAGTCAATTCTATTCTGCTGAATTGTTCGAATTTTAGGATTTTGAGTTATAAAGTTGGGTCTTAGTGTGTTGTTAGCCTCTTTCCCTTGGTTAATTTTGACTATAACCTCGAATTAACAAACTCAAAAATTCTAAAAACCAACATTCAATTACTAACGAATTAAGCTTTACAACTTACAATTTATCTATTGTATTTGCAGAATAAAGAGCTAGAAGCCTCACATTAACGCATGTGCATTACTAATAAGCTTGCGATATTCATATAGTATTAGCCTCTTCAACACGATGTGCAGAAAATATCATTATTCATACTTCTTTTAATTGCATTTTTATGTTTTGTCGTGTTTCAGAAACGTACCACCACTTCCGGGTTTGACGCCAAATGGACGCCGTGTGGTCATGATGAGTGGTGTTGATTTGGAACAAATGGCCGCTACTGTAGCTGATGGTATGAAAGTAGTGTTGATGATCGGTGACATAAGATTAAAGGAGGAAAACGTTGGCGTGGCTGGAGATGTGTACATTTTGGATGCCAGCGTGGCCACACCAACGAATTTCGCCAACCACTTTGCCAAGTTTACGCCATCTCTGATCAAAAAGTTCCTCATTTGTGTACAGGTATAGATTATTACGTAATATTATGTTTGATTTGTAATAACAATAATATGTGCCCCGTTTTAGCGTTAATAATGTCCACTGATTTAATTAACAAAGAAACATGTCTGATAAAATATTAACATAATAATATATTATAGTGTTTTCTAGTAATTGATGAGAAGAGAAATCTATCTACGAATGTATTATTTTAGAACTGAAATAAAAAGAATGTGTAGTAAACTGACCTTGTATTTCGATAGCGATTAATTTCAGAAAAATAATTGTTTTTCAAATGCTATATTAAGTCTAATGAATTATCGTTTCTTTCAAAATTAACATAGTGTACAATATTATACATCGAACTGATATTTAGCATGGAATTTCGCGAACATTTACTTGTTTGCCAAAATAATGATAGAAAAAAAATCGAGTTCAGAACACTAAATTAATAAATAAATCACTCGTTTAAGTTATATAAGTTTTAAGGTGATATAACAGACAAAAATATGTCATTAGAAAAAAAAGGAGATATCTTTATTTTGATCATATTTTTTTTTTGCATGTCTTTCTAGATTTTAAGGCGTTCTGTAAAATGTTTTTCTTTAATATAAATGAGATCGAAAAACTAGGAATACATCGTTCCGTATTTATACTAATTTTTAATAATACAACTATAAGAATTATATTTTTATAATCGTTGTATGATACAACATTTATAAATTATTATAGCAAATATTAAATCATGATTAAAAATAATATAATATATTTGATAACCTTGTTAATATCCATTTAAGAATTAAATTTCAAATTTCTTCTAAGCGATCTACTGGTTTTACTAGAATATTATTTAATTGATTTGATGTGTATATAATTTAGAAATAATCATTCAACCGTAGCAAAAGTGTTAATTGAAAAAATATATATCATAGGAATTTATTAATCAACTTTCATTCATATTTTAGGAAGCCTATCCAGTAAAATTAAAGGAAGTGCATGTCATAAATGTTTCACCACTTGTTGATACTATCATCAACTTTGTGAAGCCATTCCTCAAAGAGAAAATACGTAACAGGGTAATTAACTGTACAATAGAATCACTATTTTATGTATTTTTTTTTCTATTTAATAGATAAAATACAATATGATATTTATATATTATGAACTACATATATCCATATTTTAATTTTTTGTCCCTTCCATATAGATCCACGTACATTCGTCGTTAGACTCTTTAAACGAATTTGTACCAAGGGACATGCTTCCAGAAGAATATGGAGGAAAAGCTGGACCGATAGCTGACATTAACCGTAATATTAAAATAATTATTCAGTTAATTGCTATTACAGGGCATGATTATATTATTATGTTTTTCTTTGTTTTTACTACTTTAGGCCAATGGTACGAAAAAATGGTGACTTACAAGGATTGGTTCCAGGAACAAGAAAAAATCAAAGCCGACGAGTCCCGACGTCCTGGAAAGCCGAAGACCCATGACGATTTATTTGGAATGGAAGGTTCCTTCAAACAACTTTCTATCGATTGAATGCATCAGTATTGTTTTAAAAAAATTAATTTTATACGATTTACGCATATTTTTATATTGTTCATAATGTGAACATTTCACAAACTGGGTGGTAGCCTAGACATTTTTTTTTTAAATATAGATTTTATATAATTTGAACTATATTTAATGCGATTTCCTTGAGACCAAAGCAATTAAACAATTTTTTTTATACACATTGTAGTATGAGTTTTAATTTTTTGAAGTAATCCTATTAGTGGTTTTGTTTTGTTTTTTTTTAATAAATGTTTACTTTATACATAAATGTATGCAGAATAGTGCACTTCTCTTCACAATTTTAACGCCAGCATATATTAATTTTTGTTATTATTATAAGGATACTTAGTTTATTTTCTAGTTAATTGTTTTTTTGTACTCAATTCCAAATAAGATAGAATATATAAACAATATTATTTTTATTAATATTTTATACCTGCAAACATTTTTTTATATGTATTCTTTTTTTTTTCATAAGATTAAATGTAACGAAACTAAATAAATTGACATTCTTCTTCCTATGGCTGTTTTTTTTTTTTAAATAAACCTATATAATAATCTAAATCATTTTTATAGTCATGTAGTTGGATATTATAACACTGGATTTTATTAGTAGTGATTGAGTCCAGATAATAATAACAAATTAAAAAGATGAATACTTGGAATAACTTTACTGTATACGTTTATATTATAGTAAAATTATATACTGTATTTTATGATAAATTAAATAGTTAATTGGCCAATACTCTATATACTATATAGCGATCAATTTTTTTTTTACTAAGATAAATTAAATAAAAATTGTAATTAACAATTACTAGTTTCAAATTCTGAAATGTTCGAGATAAGAATTAATTTATAATTGTTAAAACTATATATGTAATTTAATAATTTTTCTGATTTTTTCTAAAGTTGAGTATTATACTATAAGTGAATAATATTTACTTGGTTGTATAAGATCTAAATTTAAACAATAATTTAGTTTTATGAGATAAAAGTTTATTTTTGTTTTAAATATAATTTTATCAAAAATACGATAAGAAAATTTGAAGTACCAATACAAACGTACTGAGTTTTTCAAAACAAAATTTGGATTGGTTGTATATCGGTAATAAAGATTATCCTGCGTTGATTAGGAAACCAAGACTTGAAACGAATTTATAGTGAATGTTGTGATGATCTGCTCTCTGAGTGCACTAACCTAAGTCGGTTAATGCAACTATGAAACTCCTAGGAAAATACCCTTAGAGCAGCCTAAACCCTTTGATGCCATTCATTATGTTTATTATAATTATTATTATTTATAATATTAAAGAAATTGATTGACTCAATTTAAAGGTATTTATAATACCTATGTATTTATTTTATATTGAATATTTATGTAAATATCTTGCAAATTGATGTAATGGTTAATTATAATAAAATTAATTTGAATACCATTATTACCTTAGCCATCTAATTAAAAATTCAAATTTATAGTGTTGAAATAAAACTTACTCTTGAGAAAAACTGTAAAGCAATCCAATCCATTAACTATGACTATATTATAATAGTACTTATTTTATGATAGTGCATTAAAATTAAAATAATAAATTATTTTTTCCAACTATATATGTGTATGTGTGTCATTGGATTATCGATAAAGTGTACAAAAATATATGACATCAGTAAATATAAGTATTATAGGTACCTTTAAATTGAGTTAATTAGAGATTTTTAATATTATAAATAATAATAATAATAATAATAATAATAATAATAATAATAATAATAATAATAATAATAATAATGATAATGATAAAAACAACGAATGATATCACAGGTTTTAGGCGCCAGAGGATACTTGTATGGTAGGTTCATCATTTTTACACTTATCGACTTATGAATATACTCCATGGTCATTGTGTCATTAATTATAATTTTGTTACAAAGGTCACTGTATAAAATAGCGTAAACATGATCTGATTTCTGAGGATATAAAAAAACGATTCATGTTTTTTTGACCAGGATAAATTAAAGAGTTTATCAAGAGAATACCAGACAGATATCTGTAACCTAACCTTTGTAATCAATAAAGAATAATCTTGATTCTTGAACTATATACAAATCACCTAATTTCTATCCCGGAGAATTCAATGGTGGGTACAAAAACTTTCCGTTTGTCCAGTTTTTACGATGATCTTTTTATTAGACATTTTTCTTCAAAACCGACTGTTTAACCATGTTAAAAGTCAACGTTATTCATATTTTTTAAACCATTTTTTTCCTGAGCGTAGTTTATTAATATACTATAAAACTGTATAAATATAATATAAATAATAACACAACAAATAGTGTTAAACGGTTTAATGCTTGTTTTGCGATTATTTATATCTGTATGACTGTATAATAAATATTACAATATTTTTTTGGAATATTATTTATCACTTCTTTCATAATTCTTATATATATTTTAAGTTTTAATTATATTTAACTAATTTTATTATTACATATTTAATGTTGTTATAATATAATATGTTATTATACTTATTAGTTATTACTTATATTATGTTATTATTTTAATATTTATTATTCCATACTTGAGCAAACTTAGACGTTTATTTCAATAAATAAAATAAATAAATCTTTGCAAGAGTACACTTTGCTTGAGTAATGATAAAAGTCTATTCATGGTTTTTGTATCACATTATTATGAAATTTCATTTGGTCTAAAATTTGTATATAAAAATAGAACATCGTTTTTAAATTTCCATTTACAAAAGTATGTTTATATGTATTTGTTTATTAATATTCTAAGCCCCATTTTTCCCCGGGCTATATCTCTCTTAACTCCTTCTTTTATTTCAGCTCTGGGCTAGATTGGTTATAAACTAATTTCGAATTTTTCCAATGAAAACTTAAAAAAAAATATAAACGTGCCACTTATGATATGTTTTTTTATATTTTTTTTGGAATAGTTGGATAAAAGGGAGGGTGAAATTCGTTTCAACCATATATGATATATTTAGTTTTCAAAAATATTATTTTTTATCTTCTTTTTAATTTATAGCTGAAGTTCCTTTTAACATTCTGTTTTAAATGTGTAATTTTTGTTCTTGTTTATCATTGTTTATTGTTTTTGACTTTTTTGACGCAACTATTAAGTATATATCCAATGAATCAATTTTCTCAATGCAAAATATATGTCTGGTGGCGATCAATGTCAAACTTTTAAAATATTATAATATAATAGTAACTTTAATATTATTTTGAAATAATGGATGAATTACTGAATGCTTTTTTCAATAGTTTTTACCAAGAAATTCGAGATGTAGGAATTAAAAAAATATAATTTCGTATAGTATAGTTTCACTACCTCTGAGCTAGGTTAACCCATCGCTCTGATTACAATACTTGAATGCATAAAAATAGAAGCCCAGCTCTTAAAAAAAAAAAATTAAAGTAATGACCATTGAACACGAAAATTGAATTTGTTGATTATTTTATATTTTTATATTTTAAACATCTAAACAAAATACAGTAGTAATACGTGATGCAATATAAAAAGGTTCGTTATTTTCTTAATAGATATTAATGCACTGAACTTGAACATTATCCAACCCTATACGGTCGGATTATATATACGTACGTAAATATATAGGTACCCAAAGTGCTATCAATTTTATCTCCTAAACGTGTTGCCGTCATCATTATTTTCATCTGGCGAATCCTGTTCACTGACGGCTGTCGAATTAACAATGCAGACGATGAGACGTTATCCTTAATGCGCTCGTGTGCGACGGGCGGTCGACACTATTTCTAAGAACCCAGGTGATGGTTTTTGGTCGGCTAACATAACGAAAACCGGCACCGATAACAGTGTATAATATATTATTATGCGTCTTAGAATAATATAATTTTTCTCAGTCGTGACTTAAGGTTTATTGACCGTTTTATTTTTACGATTATTATTTTTATCATTACTATTATTAATAGGACACTGTGCGCAAACGAATTAGTTGACTCCCCTGTCATTTGACATGGTAATGGATTGACTAACAGCTTATAAAAAATTGATTTCTATAAAAGGTTGAGTTATATTTAATAATTGTGTTCTTAGTTAGCTTCCGTTGAGGTCGGTAGCGTTGATTGTAGTTCAGCAACAGTGCAACACTTTACACTAACCGATGACAACCACTAATAGAACGTCATCTCGGTGCCAAATAGGTTGGTCTCTAGGATGTAATAAAATATGTTACCTATAATAATTGATACATAATTCATATTTTAGTTTAGACATATGATGATTATAAGCTCCAGAAGATTTTTTTGCTATTTCAAGTTAAGGGAACTATTGAAACTATTATTAACTGGAAGAAAAAAAAGTCAGAACTCCATATAAAGACCACAGGCACTTATACACAATCACATAGTACTACTTATAAACAGCAAAGGTACATCTATTTTAATTATAGGTAGGTAAAAACAATATATTATCTTGAAGTTTTTTTTTCTTTTTTACATTTGTGCATTTTTACAAAACTCAATACGAAAACAAAACACTATTATTGACTCAAATCATGATTAGAATGTCATTATAAAATAGTTAAGAGTGTTAAGACTTATATTATTGTGCAAAAGTGATGTATTAAGTGTACAAAAATCTTTATTTAACGTAACTTAGAATGCAAAAAATATAATAAGGTGTTAGATGAGTGGTATTGTGACCTGACTCTGAATATCTCACCAATCGTCAGTTGAGTTCTTGTTCCGATCTCCCTTACATATGATCGGTTCATAAAAAGTGGTGTTCGTGATGGTAGTGACTCGGTTAACACGAGAGGTCTCGCATTAAGATTTAATAATATTCATATCAACTAAAATCCTATCCGAGGACTACGAGTTTTGACTTTTCTGAGAAGTAAATAACGTTTGTACATATCTAAATGGTTAAATTCACTAACATGATGTTCACGATATCCGTCTTGACCTCAATATTGCTTGCATTATTAATTATAAATACGTGTCACCACACCGTAAAATATTCATTACAGGCATTTTTATATAAGTATGTGTATTATAGGTTACAAAACCAATAATAATAATAACAATGCTTATTTTCAACAATTTTAAAAAACAAAACAAAAGCCGTCTGAAATGTTATATTGCTGTATTCGATATAAATATGTGTAGATGCCGAACAACGAAAAAAACATATTCATTATAGAACTAAAAAATATAATAATCGAAAAACTATTAGAACACATTGTGTTCATTTGTTGGTATTGCGATATTTTAATACAATTTAAATTATAATTGAATACTGAAGTACTAAAACGATTTCTAGTACAACGTTCTTAATTTGATGCTCGTTTTTTTAGACGTATATATAAGTATAATGTATCTACTGTAGTACCACATAAAACAGCGCTCATTCTCAACATAAAAAATAAAATAAAAATAGTTGGTTTCTAGTTTTTTGAAATAATAAACAAGCATCAAAAATGGATATATTTCTTTTCGATACATTAAAAATTTAAAAATAAACACCGAAAATATTTTTGTTTAGAACGTTTGACATTTTAGAAATTGTTTTTAAAATTCAAATATTTCTTTGGAATTTGAACTGTTTTGAAGTTCATATTAATTATAGAATTTCGAATTTTTTGTTTGAGTTCAGTTTGGTTTGATTTTTTAAAAAACTAGGCTTGATTTTTGAACTTTGAACAGTTCAACTCTTTACTATAGTAGCTATTAATCATATGGTATATTGAAACTATTTTTTATTCAACTGATACACACTTTTGACAGGATAATGTCTCGATACAAGTACTTATGGTAGTACGTAAAAACAATTTTGTGAACTTAAGGGTTTTGCCGAAGTAGAATGGAGTTGACGCTAAATGAATGTACGCCACAAAAAATAATATTACTTTGCACAATTTAAAATATTTACCTATAAGTAAGACATGTAAGATTGAACTATGTAACAGTATAACTATATGTACTCATATAATTCATTAGGGATTTTATTAATACTTCTCAACCGTGTACTCGTTTTCATTGAGATAGTATACAGAACTACAGAGTCTATATTATAGAATATAAACTACATAGGCAAGATTATATTGTATTATGATCAGTAAGTTTTATCGTTTAAAATTAAAAAAATCTCAATGAAAAAAAAAATACACTTGATATTTTAAACAAAATAATTAACTAATTTATTCATTAGCTAACATTGTAAAAAGTTACACAATTTATAACAAAAGTACCTAATAAAGTTACAGATATATTTAGAGAACTTAAAATGTTTGATAATTATCTATGAAATTAAATTAAAACATCATTAATATTAAAATTAATGGTACACGACATTTTTCAACTAGTAAAAACAAATTTCGTAAGTGTATTCAATAATGTGTACGTGTTTAATGTCAAGATGCTGTATTATTATGCGCGTGTTACGTCCTCTTAATAATAAAAAATAAAAATGTCTCAAGAGTTATGGGATGTTGTATCAAAAATAAGTAGCGTTTACTAACAAACGAAAAGAATTTCAAGATGGTCTAATAAGCATTATTGGGGCTAAGCTGCCCCTCCCCCAGAACTTTGCAACTTAATGACAGACCTATGACGTAACGAAAACTCGATTTAAAGACTTTAAACCACATTGGGCACAGTATCAACAGACAATAGTCAATATTATGTTATTTGTATCATCATAATTTGATATAAGTAATATATTTAATTGTGTTAGATGTTGGAATTAAAACTGACAACGACGACGCGCATCCCCGTGGATTTTGATTTCCTTCAAAAGCTCTTCCAGATGACAGAAAATCAAAGAATCAAACAAAGGTATCTCATAACAATAACGATATCGTTAGTTTTAAGAACAATAAAAGAAAACCATTGCGTTTGTGTGCCGCATAACGAGGAGCCCGTACGTTACGCAATCATGAGATTGACGCCGCGATATAATTTGCTGCTTGGTTTGTGAAAGTACGTAGGTCGTGTATAATCGTCTATAATCTTTTGAATTTTCTTACATGCTCCTTGTTCTCGGAACTCGGCGGACAACACCTACTTACCTGTCTGCCAGCCTTAAACATATGTGTACTGCGCACGAATCTAATGCATAAATGTATAATATCTTATATATACGAGTAGTTAGTAGAAGTTCTCTCACTTTCAATCCTCTCTCTTATTAACTCTATCTCACTCCACCCTTATTATTCTCTCTCTCTCTCTCTCTCACACACACACACACGCACACCAAACCATGGTAGGAAAATGTTATACATAAGTATAAATAAATATAACTTAATCGATTTAAAATCAAATTTCTTAGTACCTATACTGTACGTTCTCGATTTTTCTTGAATTTTTTTTTCATCTTTCGATTTTTATATTATATTAAGCATACAGGGTGATTCGCTGAGCTTACTCACCCCTTTTTATAACATAAAAATAAATGTATTTAAAGTAAATAGAAATATATATATAAAGAAAAATACAATTTTTGATTATATTTGAGGATAATAATATTTCTAAATACTTAGTAATTGTTTTTGAAGATTAATAAGGAGGGTGGATGATAAAAAATTGTTTGTTCAAATAAGAACCACCTAGTGTGTTGTTAATCGTATAATTGTTGACGACAATTTCGACAAAACTAGATAGATATTCGAAAGTTATTAAACTTCAACACAAAACATAATAGTCTTCAATAATGATTTTACATAAATTAATGAATATATGTAATATTTAGTCATAGTACTTATTATGTTCGGACAATTTTTATAAATTGTAAAATTATAATACATTAATATTAGTTAGTTTAATTTTCAAATTGCTGTAAACCCCATATCTAGTAAACTATTATTATTAAAGCCTATGCATTATAATGTTAGTAGGTACTTTAAATATAATAAGTAATAATTCCGAAACTATTGGTTAGAATTTCAAACTATAGGAATACATTATAATATTCCTTAACTACACCTTTAAATATTTACAATAAAATAGGGTAGGTTGTTCTCAAATGAAAAACAAGAAACTTGTATCACCTCATCAAATGACACTATTCTGGAATTACGTAATGTAAAGAACCAAAAGAACCAAGTATTAGAAAACATAATGTCTTTAGGCTTTAAGTATACATACTTAAAATTTTAAAATCTGAATTTGAATAAATTCATCATTGCAGGAAAAAACGGGGTGAGCATTAAGTATGCTCGATGAATCACTCTGTATAATATAACACATCAGGTTTTACAATAATACGTTTAATGTATATACGCAAACGAAATAAATTAATAATTATCTTGACCCGGAATGCCCCGCGGGATGCACAGCAATTCTACGACCGCTGCAGCGGCGTTGTCGGACCGAGTGAACACAACCGTTCCCCACCCCGTTTTCGAAAACTATCGTAGCTCGGAGGGAGTGTCGCGGAACGAAAAATACCGGCTTCGCTAGGCTGATGGTATAAGTGCGAGTATAGTGCGCGGATAATGGACGATAGTAAATATATAGTATATCGGGTACCATAATATACTATATATTGTTTAATATATAATATATATTTTTTACCTGAATGAAATAATAAGGTCAAATTAACAAAAACTTAAGTTTGGTTGTTGTTGTTCGTTATTCGTATTCATATTATTACATGTTATTTTAGAACTATCAAAAAATAACATAAATGCTTAATGATTTTTTCTTATTTCATTTTAAATCTGAAACGCTAAGATTTTCTTAACTTGTAACTTGACTAACTTGATCTAAACGAAGACTTATGACTATAAAACATATGTCCATAGGTATTTTAATGTTATATGTTCACGCTAGATCAATATATATATATACCTATATTAATATTAAATCTATTTTATAATTATATTTACGTTCCGACCAGAGAATAGCAAAACGAAATGTAGTAGCAGAGGGAGGGATCATATAATTTATATATATATATAAAAGTAATTATTAACATGCTATTATTCGTTATTATTGTTAATATAGATGTGTACATTTTGCCTTTCTATGTGTTCATGTTTCCACTCGAGCAACGTATATTTATAATAATATTGAATCGGAGTGCCGACCTCGGTAGTCGCGGAACTAGAGCCAATCATCGCTTACTGCAGTACAATACGTATTACATCTACAAAACAAAATATTAATGCTATAGTGATACTAAATGACGTGTATGATGGTAGGTATATATTACACTACCTATACATTTACATTACCGTACGTCGTTTCTTGTATAAAAACAAAAACTATATCCATTCGCTCCACTCCGTAAATACACACATCTCTTCGGGTACACGTCACGTAACAATGGATATGTTAAATAATATAGTAGGTAACCTATATATGAACACTACTTTACAATGAATATAGAGTCATTTTAAATTGACAAAGTTTTGGCACAATTTTCTATCAAATATTTTTCGAAATCAGAAAAAAATCTTGTTGTTCGTTTTAAATGCTAAATGGTGATGGAAATGGCGAATTTAAAATGTGATTTTTAATACATTTCTTCAAACAGAATCTATAAATTATGTTTAATGTTCAACCTGCAGGTGATTAGATATAATTGCCAACAGAGCCTATATAATGATATACCTGCTGCGATGCTAAATAATTGTCATTACACATCAATAAATATGTATATAAATATAACCGTATATTAAAAGACGTAATATACGTAGTGCTGAGAAACGATAATATGTATAAGTTATTTATTTTTTATGGTCGACAGCCCAAGGATCGATGATCTATTAAAGAATTTTCGTGGGTTTTTTTTTTAATTAAGCTTTATAGTTGTTTATACGTCAGTAAAATTTTTGATTTGTATAAGCACTATTAACTTACAACCGTTTTTATATATAGCAAATAATAATATTATATTATTAGGTACTTTTTTTTTTTAGTATTTCGGTAAATATATTTCAATACATTTCAGCGGTTTTCAAATGAAAAAAAAACCGATAACATCCACATTTGCTGTAAATATAACAGTACGATATAGTAAAAAAAAAGAAGATGTAAATGATTCACTTACAGGTAGTTTAGATAATATTTTGATTTAAAATAAAAAAAAAATAACAATATAACTTACTGCTTATTAACAATTACCAATAAATAACAGTTTACTACTTAAGTACAGGGTGATGCATCAAACATTCCTACCTTCTTATTTTTTTAAAAATAAATGTATCAAATTTTGAAAATGGATTTTTCAAATATATTTAAGAACAATTTTAATATACAATAATTCTTGGATAAGTTTAAAAAAATTAATAAATGTAATATTTGATGTAGTATTTACAATACTTAGATATTTATACGAATTATAAAATTTCAATTAATTATTCAAGTTTTCAAATATTCATATAGCTCCTAAAATATATTCAAAATTTGAAAAACTATCATACAAATTTGAATCGTTAAAAAACTACTCATTCTAAATTCGCTTTAGATACATGGACATTTTTCTAAGTTAAAAGTTTGTATTATTGCAAGACACCCCAAATAGTATAAAAATATAAATAATAATAAATATGGATTCCTTGTCCTGGTTCCTCACACTCAAAATTTGAATGAATTCATGTTTGCAAGCGAATTGCTTTCCATAGTGCATAATGTCTTATAACCCATGTATACCATTTTGTCTACATTCATTTATATTTTTTTTACCTCCTTTCCTCCGAATATATAATATGATAATAACATTTAAATAAAACGCATACGTTGCACGTATATAATAATATAGTTCTACACACAAAGTCTGAAGAAATCGTAGCTTTTTTTTCTTTTAATGAGTTACGTTAAAGATACATCGGTGGTAATAACTTTTGCGGGTTTTGGATGAAAACAGAATATTATTCAGAGTATTATGATGTATAAAAATAAAATTTCGGGGGCGTAGTTCATGAGAGTTATAGGCATTTAAAATTTAGTTATGAAAAGGTAAAAGTGTACCCACCCCGAAAAATTTCGGTCCACTGATCATCTAAACATTAAACACCTATATGTCATAATAGTATAGCTATCAGCCAGAAATTTGACTATTGGGTATCGAAATATTCCGAATAATATTTTGCTTTTGAAATCGAAAACGTATATGTTATCGTACAAAATTGTTAAAAAAACATAAATAATATTAAAAAAAAAAAAAATTTTTAATTTTTTTTTTTATCATTACTCGTAATAATTATACTCAAAAGCGATAATTTCTGAAACGTCAATCGTTTTCGAAACAATGAGATGCGGTTCGTCGTAAAACAGTCCGTCCTCCGGTGGTAGGTGTACGTCGTAATAATCGATCGCCTCGATCCCGCCGCGGAACCACCGTTTGCGTTTAGCCGCCCCGTCCTGTAAAAATAGTCAAATACCTACCTATCGTTCTGGCGGCGAACGGATTGCTTTGTTTGACAGTTCCGACGCCGCCACCGCCACCGCTGCCACACCACCGCCACCGCCGCCGCCGCAACAACGTTCGATTTATATTTCACTCGTCCGTCTTCTCGACTACTTAAACGCTCGTCGTCGTCGTCATCGTCCTCGTCGTCGTCGTCGTCGTCGTCGTTCTCGCCGTCCGAAAGATACGTACACACACACACACACACACACACACACAGATATATTTATTTATTTTTTTCGTTAAATATTTTCCCCGACCGATCTCGCGTGTGTCGTTTTCATCGTAGTCGTTACCCCACATCATCGCACAAAATAATAATATTGCTATCGTATTCGATCGTCGGCGTTACTTCCACGTCATGCAGGACTTGCATCGACTTCCCCGCCGCCGCCGCCGCCGCATTCGTCGTCCACAAGCCGCCTCGGCAGTCTAATAATTATTTATCGGTATAACTCTATATATATACGTAAACCTACTACTCAGTCGTGTCGTTAAAGTTTATTTCGTGAACATCACTCCACGCGCCAGTCACCACTCGGTCATGCGGTACGTTACTACCGTGGTAAGGCCTTTTATATTCTTTTATAATATTACCATGCAATAATAATAATTATTGTAAACACAACAGTATTTAAGGTATAACATATTACACGTTTATACGCGTTTTCAAATTATTAAAAATTATTAAAAAACATGTACATAACGTGTTATTTTTTCTTGGACGTTAAATCAATAGATTTTTTAAATGCACATTGTCACTTGTCAATAATATAATATTATGCACGTACTGTAATTTTCATACCATTAACATATTATTGAATTACTCGTCAAAAATAAACACATTTCTCTTGACTGATATTTTGATCAAACATTTTTATGGTCGCGGATATAATTGAAATTCATAGAACATAATAACATTTTGTATAGTAACATTTGCATTGTACATTCAATTGACTTTCAAAAATCAATGGTTATTAAATGTACATTTCTTTTTGAATTGTGTCTTAACTTACCATTATTTGATCTTCGGAGTCATATAGAAAGACTATTCAATAATAATTATATGTTCGTGGATATTTTTGTAAGATTTCCATTTTACACTCGTTCAGAAGTGCAAATGTGTGTATTTATTTTGATTTCAGTTAAATATATTATATCATTTAATTGAATATATACATATAAAATGTATCATTTATATTGCGTCATTGAGTTTATTTATTATATTTTTATTTTTATAGGTAAGGTGCATATTTAAATGACGCTTCTTTACTAGAAATATTATATTTGTAATCTTTAAAAATGTTGTATTCTTAATACGATCAAAAATAAATTGTAATTTATTTATTTAAATTATCTGTCACGAAAAATATTAGATTATAAATTCACTGAATCATATAAGGAAGTTTACAGATATGGAAAAAAGCTTAATCTATTGTAAACACACATAAAATAAATCTATACACAGTCATCGTATAACATTATATTATTTAAATTTGTAAAAATATCAAATATATGTTTATGAATATATTTTAAAAATTATGTTTCTGAATATATTTAAAAAATATATTTAGATATTATCAGTTATAAAATAAAATCTATTGATTGATCCAAATTGTTTTTTACTTTCCATTTGATATTATCATAATAATATCTTAAAGGACATGACGTATATAGTACCTAATACTTAATGTACTTTTTAATACTGTTATAACATTCTAAAATAATCATAATAATAATAGGATATTAAAAATAGAAGTTTTCTTCATCGATAATTTAGTATGTAAATTATTTTTTATTTGTATGGTAAGACGAAAACTTCAAAAATCACCACACTAATGAAATTAATATGCTAAATATTTTATTAACCACTATTTCATAATAATTTCTGAGAATTGTTTGCCGAATAGATCTTAAATATTCAGAAGAGTTTTGATGATCTTGTATACTTTTACTACGTTTGTAAAACCAAGTAATTTATAATACATACTAGAATATTTAAAATCTAGATAGAGAAGGGATGTATAAATTTTCTTAATTATCTATAAACTGTTTATAAACAACTCGTACGTTTTAACGATGATCTTTTATTATGTTTTTTGTGTGATTAAATATCGAAAGGTTACATATTTACTGTAAGAATATTCTATGTTATGTAAATATCAAATTAATTGATATGTTCAAATGGCTTTATTAAAAAAATAACAACGAAAGTTGTGATTAAAAATTAAAATGAATTGCTAGATATTATTTACTTCTATATATAATGAAATATAATGAACAATAATTAATATAGATACTCGTAGTTACAGTAGATTGTATAGTGTTAAAACTATAAATAAAATAAAAGTATATTGATCTTTAAATTAAAATCAAAGATTCTTTAGAACTTATGAGTGGCTTGTAATCATTTTAATAAACAGCAAACATGCTATTTAAATGAAAAATAAACTATTGGAAGTATTTAGACATTTTTAAAAGAATTTGAATTTAATAGTTGGAGTAATCTTCGGCACTCAAACTTGTAATTTTTAAGCATATCGGTCATTATAATTTCCAAGTACTGTAATCATTGAATATTTTATTATCTGTTCGGTATTATATACATAATAATAATCGATTTTTCATCTGTTTCCGGATAAAATCTTTTACTCTGTTTTATTAGTCAAACTTTCCAATTGGCAATCGACTAGAACATGAAAGAAACGAAAATAAATCATTTAAGTCTTAAAAATAGAGTTCGAATTGTTTGTCTGAATTTTGAAGATATAAGTAATTCTTAAGTTATGTTTTGTTTAAATATAAAATATGTATATAATATATAATTTTATAATTTATGAACACTAAAACAAAAAATATCATCTTCAAATGAAGTTTAGAATACGATATAAGAAACAAATATTTTGAAAAGTTCGTTTGAAACATGTAACAAAAATTTGGAAAATGCCTTTTCATGTATTTTCATACAACATATATGTTTTATGTTTATGTTACTATTGTTTTTACTGTTTTATAATACTTAATTCATTGCACGGCTCTAAAAATAATACATTTATTGAGTTGATATTCATTACTATTTAATAAGTTTGAAATTATAGGAATATGTAAATAATTTCAAAATATTTACACAAAAATAAATTTTGTACAATATATAAACTTACTAAACAAAACTATAGTCTATACCAGGGATGGGTAACTCAAAGTTACTATAGAGCCAATTTTTAGAAATTTAAAATATAGCGGGCCAGAACATAGAAAGCAAAAAAAAAAAAAAGGTCATTCAAAATATACATTTTGAATAGCATTTATTTTGTATATAATGAAATAGGACATAGGTTAAAATTGTATACCTATACCTAATGCAATTTAAAAATGTAGCGCGGGCCAGATAAAAAAGGCTCGCGGGCCGCCAGTTGCCCACCCCTGGTCTATACTATAGTCACATAATCAATTTTATTTTTATTTGAAAAAAAAACACCAATATAAAATTTTTTTTTTTAATTATTAAAAAGTTTAAAAATTTCAGATTTTTGGTATAACACATTGAAAAATAAATAATAATTATTATAATCATTATTAGAAATTAACTATTATTGTTATTAAAAAAAAATAATAAATAAGTCTATGTACGACTTTGATATTAAATTATAAAATGTTATACTTATAGAGTATATACTTTCTTTAGTACTCTTAATACTTAAAAATTTAATAGTTTTTAAATTAAATTTATTCTTATTTGCAGAATTTAAAAACAAAAATGTTTTGTACAAAATATACAAACAATAATATAATATTACTATCAACGAATTTGAAAAATGTTTAATATCGATATGAAAAATGAACATCGTAAAAAGTTCAATTTAGCGAATCTAGTGATATTAGAACTTTATGACTTTATGTTTCCAATAATTATTAGTAGTGTAAATTTATTTGAAATGTAGTCAAATACACGCTTCAGTTATTTATTTCTGATTTTGTTCATTTTACGTATCTATTTATGCGTGTAAGTTATTATACTTACGTAACTTAAATAATTTCACAGTTCGTTATGTGAAATCAAATTATTATGATGTATATATAAATGTAATATTGTATTTTCTTACTTACGTTGAAACCTAAAAGTCTCAACGTGAATGCGATATGACATAATACTATATACTTTCACGTGTAGGTGTTGAGCAGGAAAGGAATCTGCTGCAATTATGATTGCTATTGATGCGGATAATATTTAATTAATATTTCCTCTTGACTTCTTGTGAAATGACAAATATTCTTTATTAAAGACTGTACTTTGTATGACTACAGTGGCCATTGTTTATTAATGCATCTAAAATTAAACTTTAAGCTTAATCATGCTCGGTGCAACATAAAGTACAAACAAATACACAACAATTATTACAGTATAAGTTACCGAAGTTCTAAATTAAATTCGACCGATCATCGTTTTGTGTGGATAATATAATAAATTGGGAGCGAATCTAGAAATATGAAATGGAGTAAAGAAAAGCTATATATATTTTTTTTTAGAAAAAAATATATTTATAATTTTAGAACATAATTAATTATAGATATGATTTTATAATAATATAACCAATTTTATTTATAATTTAATTCATGGATTTTAAGTAGTATGAACTGTTTATCATATAAATAAATGCATAATGTACATTTCCAAAAAGGCGGGTTATCCTATTAGCCAACCACTCCTGATCCGTTACTGGTATTTTAGCCAGCTATTATTGATTAAAAAACTCATTAT
This sequence comes from Melanaphis sacchari, assembly GCF_002803265.2. Classification (NCBI taxonomy): domain Eukaryota; kingdom Metazoa; phylum Arthropoda; class Insecta; order Hemiptera; family Aphididae; genus Melanaphis; species Melanaphis sacchari. The sequence goes on along the minus strand of NW_020271599.1, from coordinate 913,257 downwards.
TTCTAATAATTGTAATCGCGTAATAATCGAATTTTAAATGAGTAGTTATTAAGTTATAAATTATAACTTAAAGTTTAGATGATCGGAAAAGTAGGCTTATCATTTGGAGAAGTGTTCCTGTGCCAACTTACGGATCAATTCAATTATTACATTTTAAATACCAACTTATAAGTTGTAACTAAATTGCTACTCGTGTGAAAATCGATTTTTATAAAATTCGTATCACTATTTATGCAAAAAATAATATTTTAATTTCATAATATTTAGAATCTTCTTGCCGTTATAATTGATAATACAATCTACAATCTTTACCAAATTATGCTTTCAAACTGTTTTAGCTGTAACACAAAATTCATATAATTAGCGTAGATATTATTTTAATAAAATTTATAGCATTTAATTTTTTCAATTAAATCATTAAAACAATTATTATTTGAGTATTTACAAATCTTAATAATGCGTTTGTTGTAAATTATTTTTAGATACGTATTGTTGTGTATATATAGTGCTAAAATATATGCGTTGTATCACTGCATACCTTATGTAATAAATAAAAATTATAGTTCTGTTTTGTGTTACATAAGTAAAATATATAAAAATATAGATTATTAACAAAAAGCTTAATAATTAAAAAAAAAAAAAACCTTAATATTATTAAGTATTAAGTACTATATAGATACACATAAACAACACGTGATACTTTACGTATACGTAACAAAATAACCAATATTCTCTTTAAAACACACACAATTAAAAATATAATAATACGCAATAGTTAAAAAAAAAAAAGTAAGAATTTAAAAAGTGATAAAAATAAAACATTTTAAAAAACATTAATACTTTTTGAGTGTAAGGTTAAAATAATGGTCAAAAATACCTCATAAAGAAGGTACAATTAACATTTAGTCACTCGGACTGCAGACCACATAATGAAATCGTGATTATATTTTCCGTTTCTTTTCAAATACAGATAAATGAAAATCGCAATTTTCTTATCCGTAATTTAAAGTCATAGGTACAATATCGTCAATATCAATGTCCACTTCGTTAACACGTCGAATATATACATTACATACGACTTACACGAAGATATATGAAAACAGTTATCCAACGATTTAAAATTTAATTATATACCTATTACTGAATTTATTCGTCTATGATAATCAGAATTTGAAAATAGTTTGTTGGGTTTAGAATTAAAATAAACATTAAAAACCTAGAACGTGCATAAAAATAATAGATTAACTAACAAATGTTTGATCATTTTTAAAATACTGCAAAAAAAGAAAATTCATAAATTTAAAATTTAAATGAAAAATACAAATGACAGTGCCATGTATACACTATATACATATAAATTATTATTTGGTATATAAAATATAAAATATAATTAATATAATTAATAAATCAAACAATAATTAAAAGAATGTAGTAGAACTAAAATTAAAATAAAGAATAAAGATACATTTTTTTCAAAAACTGGTGAAAGTATTAGTACTTCAAATATTTCAACAACTCTTAAAGTAGATACTTTGATACATTTAGTTTCCCGGTTTGTATTTCATTTTTTAGATATTTTATCAGATTTAATAGGCTGACACTGCGCATCTACAGTTGATCTTTCAAAGTGTGATTTTGGTTTTTTTTGGTAGTGTTTCAAATAAGTTCCAGTACTTAATGTTGTTGACAGATGAGACGTCTTAAAAAAAAATCTTCAACTTAACTATTGTTAAGTTGTGTTCTACACGAATTTTATTTATATTTTCGACGTATCAACTGAACATATATTTACTTTAATAGGAATTTCTAATAATAGATATTAACTGTTTTTATACATTTAAATAACTAATTTTGGAAGAAATGGGTGATAGTACGGCTATTGAAAGATTCAAATAACTATGAATATTCTTCGCACAACCATTTTGCTAAAAACTGCGTAAAATTCGGTCTAATAGTTTTTTATTTTATTAATTTCAGATATACCTACTATCATATATTTTTATATACATAGGTATTTGGAAAAATGCAATGCATAAGATGTATTTTGTCGCCTGTCATTCAAAAAAGTAAAACTTAAAAAATAATAACGATAAATAATAGTTTAAATACATTTTTTTCCAAAAAAAAAAGGAGTTTTACCTTTAGGCTAAAATAATCACCTTATATAGCGTGGGTAATACTGGTAAGTGGTGATAGTATTTCCATTAATTCCATTATCCGGTTTCTGGTGATAAACATATCATAGAGTTCAGCTATACTTTGCCATTACTACCTAAACAACATGATGACATTGGATGATGATCGAATTTAGTTGTGTGGTATAGTGCTCATACAGCAGTATGAACTGGCTCCGTAATTTGCGACATATTAAAAACCTATTTCTGTGAAATACGGAGTTCACGTGTTGCAGGACGTTCAGAAATCATTCACTCTGAACATAAATAATCACAGTCCAATCCTATAATTTTATGTCCGAATCTGTGAGAGTAAAAATTTAAGGTATTAAAATATTAGCTCATATGAATTAACAGGCGATTGTCACATCCACCGAACCTGTTTCGAAGGTCGCAATATTTTTGTCGCAGGCTTTGGTGTATTATAGTTTATAATAATAATATTATGTAGGTACGCCGTGTTTTACAAATCGTTGTTAGATCCATCCCTCTACATACCAATAACATAAAATTCATAAAAATAATATAAGCTAAAAATCATTTCTATCAAAAAAAAACTTGTAAAATTTGGCCAAAAGAAAAAAGTATTTATTTTTAAATTTTACAATCCTAGTTAAAATTGGTCGCAATATTTAAATTAAAAATCAAAATCATTTTTTATATTGTAGTAATAATGGAATTGATACTATCACACCTAAAGATAAATTTCCGAGGTACTTCATAGGTTATAATTCATATTTTAAATTTAAAGCGAGAACAATTTTTTTTTTTTTTAATTAAAAAATTGTAATATTTTAAATAGGTATTAATTAAAAAACTAACAACACAAAAATATGTTTATTTTCGTAAAAGAAACATTTGTTATTTTGTACGCATATTTTAGATAAAAGAAACGAGAAAACAAATAGGGTGTTGAATCCTTCTAAATGTTGAAATATTAAGACATTGAAATAATAAATATGCGTAATACGCAATATTAACAGTTCGGTCTCCAATCATAATAATATGTTAAATATAACGACGGCATTCAACCCCGTGTACAATATTACATTATAATTGTGTTAGTGAAGATGTGGATTTTCTTTAAAGTATTATGTAAACATTTTATGAGATATTGGGATATAATAATATAAAAGACGATAATCGTTTCAATTAAAAACGTTTATTTTTGTTAATATGTTTTGTTCGTATTCAACATGATATTTTTAGCGTAAAAATATTGCGTGCAAGCGATGACGACGGCATTCACGACATAATATCATTGCACGATTTGCACGCGAAATATAGAAGTTGAAAATTGCGTACATCGTCATGATTGTTATATAATATCAAAGTACCTACGCTAATAACATTCTGTCTCGACAATGAATCCCTATTGGAGTTTATTGATGGTGTATAATATATACTGGCTGTAGGTGATTAACACACACTTTACGAGGAAATCGTATTGCTTAAGCCGACAAATCATGTACGATTTTCGTTCGTAACTTGTTGCCATCGAGTGCCAGCGAGGGACACGAACGATATAAAAATACATTAAACGATAATTAATCACTGTGCGCGTCGAACGTTTTTATATTTGTTTTTACTGATATATTTATAATTAATACATGCGTACATTAATCATCGCTTTAGGTTCAATAACGTTCCATGAATCATTAGTTTGACAATATAGTCGTCAAGAAAAATGCTGTATCAGTCATGTACTCTCAGGCATATGTGCAGCATGATATCTAATAATACATGCCCGGATTCAGTGGGGGGCGGTCACCCCTACTATCCCCCCCACCACGCGTTGGCTGCAATTCAATATGTATTATTTAAATGTAATATTTTATGTTATCCTTTGTAAATGTATTGTTATATTATTTAGTCACAAATCGTTGTATTTTATTTTAATAAGTAATGACACACATTTATAAATTGTTGATAACATAATTTAGAACCAACTGAGGGACGATGACCGTCGACTGTCGGCTGACGCGTGGTGGCTGAGCGATTCATAGGGTTTTGTTCTAAAAATATCTAAAAAATGTTTTCCATATTCGATTGTTTAAAATATATTATACATATTAATTATTGGTTATCTGTTCATTGCTATCCGCATAATAGCAAAATTTTTGTGGTGAATGACGACTGTACATTAAAGATTAAAGATAATTCTGTCAACAGTTCGACACTCGACAATCTTCGATACACACGCATTAGTGCATTACGTGTGTACCGTTCGTAATATCATACGTATTGATTGTACAAAAATATAATGTCAAAGATAAAAAATTTCAATATTACACATTACAAAAAAAAAAAAAAATGTATAAATATTGTGGAAAATAATGATCAAATAACATGTGAGAAAATTAATGATCCAAATTCTTTATCTTTAAACTATGAGTCATCTTTACCATTATCTAAAGAAAAAATATAAATTAAATATTTTTTTACCACAATCGTTTGAAATTAATTTAAATAAATTATTAGACATAGGAGATTTTTTAAACTCAAAATCTCAAATCAATGATTTGATTAAAAAAAAAAAAATGATTGAAAATCACTGGAGACCCATAAATAGTAATAATTATCCTTTTTCTACTCAGAAAAAATGTGGTAATATTGAAAAAAGATTCATAGAAAAATAGTTTTGGTTAGTTGTATCGAAATCTATTCGATTTATTCTGTATTTATTGTTCAGTTTTCAATCATACTAATACTGGCATTGGATCAAAAAATACAATGCCCTTTTAGTGTCTTGTAACCAAACCATTAACTAAATTTATTAAATTACTTGGAAAGGGTGGTTACCTAGAATCTCATAGCAGAAATATTTACCATAAAAATGTCATTCAGGATGGTAAATCATTTTTACATATTATTAGTAATACTTTAAATATACAGCTCACTACGAACAGATCAAAGAAAATAAGTCTCGGTTGAAACCAATAATTGATACATTGATATTTCTCGAGAATAAAAATACCGATCGAGGAAATCGTGATTATGGTAGTATAATTGATGATTCTTAAAAACCTACAGATATAATGGAAATTTCAGTATTTCATCTAGTGATGAGATTTAAAAAAACATCTTTTAATTTCCGAGTCTAGAGCCACTTACACTAGTTAAATGACATAGAATAAACTTATTTCTATTATGGGAAATTGAATGTTAAAAAATGTGTCGAAAAGAGTGAAGCGATCAAAATTTTACAGTAATATCTTCGACGAAACTACCGATATATCAAAAATATCTTAGTCACTGGTATTCGATATGTATACATATAAAAATGAAGTGTTCAAAGATTTTGTCGGGTTTCTAGACTGTCATAAAAAAAAAAACTATAAAAATACTGGAGGGGAAGTAGAACCTAAAATGACTGGTGAAATTATAGGAAATTCAATTTAAATATTTTAGAAAAACTTGATTTACCATTTGAAAAATGCGTTGGAATTACAACAGATGGATGTTCTGTTATGCTATCCAAAAAATGTGGAGCAGTTAAAACACTTAAAGCAAAAATGAAAAATTCAATCAAATGCATTTGTTTTTGTCATGTCTTAAATTTGTCGATTATGAAAGGATGCAAAATAAAATTCGTCAGAAATGCTTTCGGAATAATGATGGAAATTATAATTTTTTTTAACACATCAGCAAAAACAAAAAAAAATGTTCTAAAAGTATTTTAAAATCATTACTGCATTCATAATGTAAAACAAGATGGATGGGAAAATATGATTGTGTTTTATAATTTTTCACAGGTTTAAGTTCTATAATTGAGGCATAATACAAAATATTAGATTAGGATGATATAAATATTGCAACTAAAGTAACTTACTTATCTAAATAATTATCATCGTCTAGTGAATTTATTTTGACATTAATAACTGTTTCAGAAATGTTTACTGTAACATTACCGATCAGTAAATTATTGCAATCCAATAACCAGAATACATTTTTAGTTACAGTAATCATTAAAAATGCAATTTGTATTTTGAAAAAAATAAACGAGAAGATAGTCATAACTATTTCAACAAAATATTTAAAAAATATTTTTTAATTCAAAAATTTTGTTTTGATTTTATATGGTATAATAGTATGACATATTTAATTTTAGTACAGGTCTGTGTCTACATAATTAATATAGGTAATTAATGATTTTCTAAAAATGACAAAACATTTTTTTTCTACTTAACAAATATTATAATTGAATACCAGCTATAATATATTGGTGCTTAAATTGTAGCATTCATGTATCATTATAGTAATAAAAATAAATATCTAATTATCATACCTGGGCTTATACTCTTTGTCAGATTATCCATTGAAATAATTTAATTGAATGAATCGTAGGTCTCCGGTGGAGTCGAACAAAAAATATAAATAAAGCGAATTTGATGTTTTATTTTTTATTTTTATAGATTTAGTTGTCGGATCTTTTTCAAACACTAATTTATTTATTATTAATCGTTATCGTTAATATTCTATATACCTATTACGATATTGCATTCGTGATCACCACATGAAATTTTCTCGGAATACATATTTTATGTGAATTTAATTTGTTTTACAATTCAACGATAAATACAATCGTTCAATTCTTATAAATGCGTATATTATTTGATATTATATTAATTTTATTTTAGTCGTAACTTTGATTATACCGGTATGATATTTTCAACTCTAATTATTCATAATATATGTCCTACAGATGAATCGTGTTATTTTGGCGTCGTTCCTCTTAGCCGGCATTGCGAGATGTTACAATTATGATGAGGTATTGCGGTTGTCACTCATGTTCTACGAAGCGCAGAGGTCAGGTCACCTACCTGCCAACAACCGCATCCCGTGGCGGGGCGATTCTGCGACCACAGACAAAGGGCAGAACGGCGAAGACTTATCCGGAGGATATTATGACGGTAAATTTACAACTGCAGTAACGATGGATGATACCGCATCGGCTCCCGGTAGGCTCTAATGAGTCCGTATCGGCTCTGGGTATTTGACCATTCCTTCGGTTTAGTAGCCGTATTGCGTCCCATTTGTGAACGTAAACCATATTATTATTATTATTATTATTATTATAAATTATTACTCTTATACTTTATTATTATATATACATTGTAATTGTGGAGACATCCACCCTTTGTTGATATTTAATTATTTATCATATCTTTAACGCATCTATTACATTTCTTGGTGTTGTTATTCCGAGCAATCGGCGTAGCATTAGTCTATGTATACTATTTTATTATTACCCAGCCTGTGAATGCAATCCAATGGGGCTAACTGTTCATTAAGTGCCCTTTTGGTAAATATATCTGTAGTCAGTCCTCAGCATGTAAATGGGAAGGAAAATACTATTAATTAGAAGCCGGTTCGTCCATACCATTGATATCTGAGGGGAGACGATACGGCCACCTTCAAATGAATAGTGAAACCAAAGCGGACAAATGGGAGCCAATGCGAATACTCCGGTGACGATTACCACAAAACATTTTAGGCTTCAGTGCAATAGCGGGAATAACGGTTATTCATATAATAACTACATGCACAGTAAACTTTACGAACTATTCGCTCTAATTTTGGGTGACATGACGCAATATCATTTAGTGACCACAATAATTGCGCGTCAAAATTTCGACACAACGGTGAAATGGTGTATTCCAAGGTCATAAACGAAAAAGATTTTCGGTAGGAGGTCCAACATGTTTTATTAAACGGAAATATAAATTATACCTGAAACAACCGTCACAATATTTACTAATAAATTTTTTCTACTTTTTAATACCTATTTTAATTCAACAGCGTTTCGTGCCCAATATAGATACACCTATATGTACCTATAGCTACAAAGGTTTTGACTACAGAGACAAATATTAAATAAAAATACGTTTTGTATACGTGTACCTGCTGCTGGTAATAATACTGCAGTTTTTTTTTTTTTTGGAATATTCTTAATGATGATATTATGTTGGTGCTCTTGAGCACTGGCAGTTTAATGATAGAATTATTAAAATTATGATGTATATTATTACTATTAAAACGTGAAATAACTATGATTTTATTAGTTATTACTTACTTATATGTGAAAATCGCTTAGGAAATCTTTGACCAGAAAGAATGTCAAGGACTGCATTAGAATAATATAATCGCTATAAGAGTATAAAACGTCAGAATTAACAATAATAATAATTATTTTTTTTTTTTTGTAATCATGTATAGACTGTATAGTGTTGTTATATTCTTGCGTTATGACTTAGGATATATACGACATCGTGTTATTTACGGAGAAGACATACGCTTTTTATATAATTTAATAATTATTTCATCAACATATTTAAATTAAATGCGTTATCAACATTATTTATAATAAAATAATAATATACATTATAAAAACGACTACGGTGATAAATATCGACAATCATAAATAAGTATTTAAACATACTTATTAATAATTAACACAACTGGTTAACATTCAGCACATTATTATTGGTAGCATAAACGGTAAAATTAGTTTTGTTAAATGGCGGTTTAGGCAATGAAATTTTCACGGATGTACCTAATGCCTAACGTCTTAACCATTTGTCTAATTAAATATTAAATTTTGTAACTTTGCAAAATAATTGGTTTTCTACAAATTTCAGCTAAATTTTGATCACTGAGTATTTTTTATTGAATTCATTTTTCATGTTACATAATTAATGTCACAAGCGTTGAAGGTTTATTAACAGATACAAAGTTACGTTACTGCTACTAATATTAGTTGTTTTTCGAAGGCATCGTTTATAAATTATTGTATTCATGGACATGTGGCACATCAAATTATTTCATGATAAATTAATTTTGATTGTCGGCAATAGTGGCTATTTGCTCCGCGTGCGTCTGTTAAATTTTATACGTGAATCAATATTTATTTTTATTGGAAGACACGTTTCATTATTTTATTGTCATAAATTTTATGTTTATACAAATTTATAGTATACATTTATTATATACACATTATATAGAATGTAATATACAGATGTTACTTACGATAACTAAATTGAATAATCTATATTGTTATGTATTTTTGATAATTTTTTTTTTTTAATTAATCTCGATCTTATGTATGATAAATTTATTAAAAACAAATTAATATTTACAAAAATTAAAAATGTATTATATTATAAGTTAATTCGATTTGTCAGCTATTTCTAATACAGTTTTTGGTCTATATAATATAAGATAAATACATAAATATTATATTTAAATAATTAAATATTATGTATACAAATCAGTGTCGTATTACCCCTGACTGAGGAGCTGTAACACTTCCACCGTTTGTACTTTACTATAAAAGTAAATCGTACACCTATTCTATATATAATAATAATAATAATAATAATAATAATAATAATGATAATAAAAATTCGAATAAAAAGTGCAGAAGCCCGATTTTTAGTTAGAGATAATGAATTTAAATTAAATCTAACAGATTAATAAATCTTATTGAATAACACACAATATTATAGTATGATAATATAGAAAACAATACAGTTTATCAGAATTAATAACGTTTAGTTATAATATTTAATGAATAAAAAAAAATAAAAAATCAAGTAAATTATTTGTTAATAATAATTGCAAAGTGCTATACTTTATAGATGAGTTTGAGCTTTTTGTGAAACTAGTATTATAAGAGATTAGACGTCATAGAAAAGCGAGGGAGATCTGTGATGATGAAGATGGAGTTAAAACTGAATATTTTCTAATAAATACAGAAAATTAATTTTAATAATTGATAAGGTGAGTAGAGATGATATACTCGCCAATTCACGTACTAATTACCAAGGTTCAAGTCTAGTTGAATAAAAATTTGATCATAATTATGGGGTTTCAAAGAAAGATTTAATTAAAAATCTACGACTTTATTCAATTGAGACTTGCATTCTGAATTAGAATAAAGGTCCCAAATAATGAATGTATGCTTTAAAGTAAATGTAACTATAGAGTCATTTAAAAAGCTATACAATATTTAGTGGCGTTAATATAATATAATGATTAGTAATTATAATAACAATATTTAACAAATAATTTAAGAAAATATTGTTGACACTTAAAGGTAATATATATATTAACTGGTGTTAGTATTCTTGATGAATGATATATTTTTATTTAGTATATAATATCATCTTAATCTACGTAAATTATCATATTGTATATACACGGTGAACGAAATATTAACAGATATCACACTATTATTGTTTTAGCTGGTGATTTTGTGAAATTCGGCTTCACTATGGCCAGCACGACAACTATTTTGGCATGGGGATATTTAAGTTATAAAGATGCATATGAGGAAGCTAGTAAGTATATCTAGTGTTTTTTGGTTTCTATATAATAACTTGCTATCACTATCTGTATCAAAACCTATACCATTGAGGATATTTTAGACATTTTATGTTTTCAATAAAAACACATAATTATTAAAAATTATTATTACACAATGCTATAACATTAAAATTGAAATAATTTCTAAAAAATGAATCATATACCATTTTTTTAATTTTTTTATTATTTAATATAGACGAATGGGAAAACGCATTAGGATCAATTCGTTGGGCCGCGGAATACTTTATCAAGTGTCACGTTAGCGACTATGAGTTATACGGACAGGTGGGTGACTTTAGTCTGGACCAAGGTTTTTGGGGTCGACCAGAAGACATGAACATGTCTAGGCCGTCATACAAAATTGACAAGAATCGACCAGGTAAGAAATCTATTTTGTGCACTAATCAACACCGTACGGTTTATTGAAACCACAAAATAAAACCATGAAAAAATATGAAATTCAAAATCAAATTTCTATATTTTGCTATAGAGGCATAAGTTCTAATTTTTTAATTACAAATTTAGATACATAATTTAACTGAACAGGTATTTTGGTGTAGTATAATCATACTTATATGTTATATGATAAATTTAATAAATTAAATTTAGATCATAATTATCAAAAACTGTGTATACAAATAAAATAAAATTTTTAAATGCAGTTTTTTGATGAATTCATCACGGTTTATAATTTTATATTATATATTTGGTCAAATAAAAATGTGGTATGTTAAATTAAGTGAAAAGAGTTTAGATAGTAAGTAAAAATTAGACAAGATCTAAATATTAATATTTTTACAAAGAAATTACTAACTAGAACATAGAAAATTGAATTAAGTAACATAAATAAATAAAAAAAAAAATTATTTTCTGTCTAATAAGAAAACATGGCAATTTTGCACTCTGCGTATCCCTATGTATAACCCAGCGATCGAGATAGAGTAAAATTGTATAAAAAATAAATAATTTTTTATGTATACATTTAATTATTTAAATTTAATTTAGATAAGAATAATTTGAATTAAAATTATTATTGATATAGACCTATAATTAAAACTTATGTCTAGTGAAATATGACATATTAGCAAAATAAACAAATTTGGTCTTTATTATCATGGTTTTTTTTCTTTTTTTCCGACTACCGTTTTTCGAATTGCGTTCTTATTGAGCTTAGATATATCATAGTATGTTATAATATATATACATGTATTATATTTATTACCTAATTAAATTTATCCAGGTTCCGATTTGGCCGGCGAAACTTCCGCTGCTCTTTCTGCCGTATCAATTGTGTTCACCAAAATCGATCCCAATTTTTCAGCTACTTGTTTAAGTCACGCTAAGCAATTGTACCTGTTCGCTACTCAATACAGAGGGCTGTACCACGACGCCATCAAAGGAGCGGCGCAATATTATGAGTAAATTATAATTAACACTTCATACTCGATTTAGTTTATTCGATCTAAGGCCAATGTGATCAGATTCAAATGCAAAAATTAATTTTTGTTTTCTAGATCAACGGATTATGGTGATGAATTAACGTGGGCCGCGGCATGGCTGTACAAGGCTACAAAGGAATCGCAGTATTTGGAAGACGCTGAATACATGTACTCAAAATATAGACTCAAAGAACGACCGAACGAATTTTATTACAACAAAAAAGTCGCAGGCGTACAGGTGAAGAATCCATAATGCTGTATAATATATTTTATAAAATTGTAAAGAGCACACGGAACGTTTTTCATACCGCAGATTGAATGATTTGTTTTAAATTAAATTTTACGCAAGAATAAAAGAAACACTAAGCGTTGATTCCATTATCTTATACAAGTGTGCAACTAGGTAGGACTTAGTGGAGCTATGCACTTCAAATAATTTCATAATTCCCTCTAAATAAAATTACATCATTATTTTACTATATTAGATAATAAGTTTCGAAGTGTTTTTATCAGCATGGCAAAATATTAGCTAAGAAAAATCTTTGAGAATATGTAGCAGGGCTGTTTCTGAAATTTGGCTATTCTGAATAATGAAAAGATATCGATTTATCAAAAAAATATAAAATTTTTGGAAATTACAACTTTTAAAGACAAAAAATTGATTTTAAAATAAAATAAAAATTCATATTATTAAGTATTTGAATTTCTAAGAGATATGTTTTCACACAGATTAATAAAGTTCTATAGTTTCACCTAGTCATTTGCCCATTATGTTTATCGACGTAAGCTAATTTAAATTATCGCCTGTTAAGATGTTAATGGACTTTAATGTCTTATGTAAGTAGTTTAATACAGTCAATTGTTTTTATGTTTGACCGTAAACGTGTTTATGGTGTAAGGACTAAAATGATTACTAGACTGTTTGATTGTATTCTGTAGTACCTATATAAGAGTTGTTAAAAGATCGTTACCACACGTGCACGCTAATTCTATCACTCTATGGTAATTAAGTAACGTTTTTTTGTTCATTACACTAAATTTTTTTTTGGTTATATTATAAAAAATCTAATTTATTTAAAACAATTCTAAATTTGGTTCAAAGTTTAATTCAATTCGATCATCCTGTTATTTTATTTTCATTTTTTTTCTTCGATTTCGTAGTACGCGATTATAATAGTTATGTAAATTTTTTGCAAATCCCATATTGTTAAATCAAATTTAATGTGGTTACTAGAATTTATATTTTAAAGAGTGATTGAGTATCTAAAAAAAAACAGTCTGTATCGAATCCCGGTAACACATAAATAAAAACAATTATTACATTATTAAACATTAATAATACTTTAGTTCTGGAAAGTAACTGAGTAAGTCTAACTCTGTGACATTGATTGTAGGCTCTTCTAGCCGAACTGACTAATCAATCCGAATATACCGAAGCAATTCAAAATTTTTGCGACTACAATTTATACGTTCAAAAGAAAACACCCAAAGGACTGTTGTACATCGAAAAATCTGGTACACTATGTCACGCTGCGAACATCGTATTCTTGTGCTTGCAGGTATATAAACGTGACTATTTTGGCAGAGGTTACTCGTGTGGTAAAATATCAATCTTGTAATAAAGTAAATTGTTTATTTTTTTTTTGTACTTTTCTTACGTAGGCTGCTGACATCGGCATAATGTCAACGCAATACAGAGAATTTGCCAAAGAGCAGATCCACTACATTCTGGGAGATGGAGGACAAAGCTTCGTTGTAGGATTTGGTAAAAACTACCCATTACAACCACACCATGCAGCGAGGTAATTGAAAACATTGATATTATATACTAGTGGTTTTTAGGGATTTAAAAAAAAAAACATAACTCACATAAAATAGATAGCTTTATTTATTCACATTATTTATTGCACATGACAGTTACATATTATTATTTCTAGTGGTAAACGTCATATCGTTTAGATGTTATTTGGTGAGGTTTGAGTTTTAAAAAAATACATTTTTCTTACTTATTTATAGTAATACAATCGGTAAATTACAGTAAAAAAACTCTTGCGCCTTAAAAGATTACAAGCATCAAATTTTATAGTTGTACGTATGTGTAGTTGCTTTTACTTGGACAACTTATATCTAATTCTCATTCAATTTTTTTTTTTCAAATACTATATCATTATAAGAAACTAACAAACTTGAAATAGTTTTGATTATTAGTATCATTTTTTTGTACTAACTTACGTAAAAATGTAATTAAATAAATAAACTTTATAAATAAAGAATTTAGCAGTCATCAATTTTAATATACAATATACTAGCTACTTGCTATAGACTAAATCTTAACTATTCAAAGGTATGTACATATATATTTAAGTATTCTATTGGTTTTTTAGATAGAATAGTATATTTTTTGTATTTCTTTGTTTTTTTTTTTAAACTTAGCACCCTGTAGAATCTTTGCATTTAAGTCCCAAAATTTAAAGATTGTCTATAATCTTAATTGTTTAACTAAATTTCAAATTTTTTTTTTATAAAAAAATATCTTTAGATTAAGTAAATATTAAAATTATAAAATCAGTTTTTATATATTGTAGCTATAATTACTTATTTTCATAAATATGTTTCAAAGGTATGCTATATTTTTAAGAGATTATCGCTATTCAATTATAACCATTAAGGCAATAATATATAATACTAATTTATTAATATGAAACCATTCTATTTATTATTAGTATGTAGTATGCCATATTTTGTATATGTATTATATCAATATTATTGTAATCATATAGAGTTTTGAGTTATAGAAAAATTAAATATTATTCATTTATAACTACAAAAAACTAAGAATATTAAAAAAAAAAAAAAAAAAACTATACACGACAAGAGGAGATGTACTGGCTTCCACTACTCTCGTTCGACTCTGTTACCGAGATTATATATACACAGAATCGTTATTTCTGAAGATTAGGTCAAGTAATAATTTTTCAAGAAAAGTAGCAAGTCTCGAGTATTGAAAGCGAATTCGTAGGTCTCGTCCATCCACTATCTCGTAGTTGATTTACAATAAATAACTATACCAATAATATTGCTACCGTCTTATTCACTATAATGTTGTCGATTTGCAGCTCATGTATGGACCGTCCGGCACCATGCGACTGGGAAGCGTACCGGAGCGTCAAACCAAATCCACAGGTGCTGTACGGTGCGCTGGTCAGCGGACCCGACGAGAACGACAACTACAAGGATCTGAGGGAAGAATACATCTACAACGAGGTGACGTTGGACTATAACGCGGGCTTTCAATCCGCCGTCGCCGGGCTCAAGTATCTGGAACTGCAGGCCAGCCGGAACAAGGGGCAGCTGAACACCAATAACGATTTTCTGTTCAACGGCAACTGGACCGACGTGCCTGCCGCCGCACCCAACGCGACGGAAGCGTGATTTTTCCGGACCACCAACAGTACGCCGAATCACTGAATTTCACTTCTGTTTCTTAAAATTAAAATTAAAAAACAAATGTATATGTTTTTTTTGAACCGGAGACGACATACTCGCAGACCGCGAAACACATCACTGCCGCACCATCACAATATTCGAAATATTATTATAATTATTATTTTAATAGATGATGGCGAAAATTCACGTATACATATTATGCGTAAGTGTGGTACACGGAGAGAAGTGAACATAAATTTTGGTTTTATGAGCTTTCTCTGTATTTCTATTTTTTGTGAACTTAATTATTTATATGGAAAGGGAGGGGGTTAACGGCATCTGTGTGGTACATTTTTGTCGTACCACCGTTTTGAACACTATATAACGATATAATACACTGTCACATCACAACTAGAGATGAGTTGAATTTAAATTTTCGAATAATCAAATCCAAACATAGTTTTTTTTTTTTTTTTTTTTTCAATGTTCGAGATCAAACTGGAGTAACTTTCACATATTTATAAAATTCAAACTTTTATCAAATAATTACATGATATTAAAATTTAAAATCGTATTATAAAATAATAGGACCACATGGAAAATACAAGAAATAAAAATTATATTCTAGTTTATTTATATTAATACTAATATCGAACTCGATTTCGAATATTACTTTCAAACGAACTTTAAACCGTTCAAATATCTCAAAGTTCTTAATGTCCGAGATCCCATCTCTAATCACAAAAATATTATCCGTTACGTTTGGTCATTAATTCGGTTTTATATATTATCTACAGTAGGTAGATAGCAGATGCACATAGAACATACCGCCGGCGCCAACATTTTTGAAATGTTGGTATTTTTACAATAGGTATCAATGACTCGTGTGCCATGACGCCCAACATAGTATAATAATGTATAATATTTTGGGTGATAGATTGATGTGCTGGTGTGTATTACGTTTCACATTAAAGATTTCGTGGAAATTCACTGCCCAGACTCAATATTCTGATACATGTAGACACTTCCGTAAGTTATGGATACAACACGTGTGTTGTAAGTAAGAGTGTATATTTTTTCGTTCCAACTCAAAGATATATTGTTATTATTATTCAAGTCTTCGGTGATATCAAAACATGTCAAATTATTTTTATTTTGTGTTATTTATGTGTTGTAGTAAGACTTTAGAGTAAATATACTATAAATATATATTTTATTTAAACTGAACTTATGTGTTTTTGCGCTGCGTGTTCTTACATCCAAGCTCACATATTTATTTTTATGTTGGTCATAATACTATTGCTGTGTCAATTAGATACGGCAGATTGAGGCCGTATTTAAGGAGACAACAGTTCCTTGTTTCTCGGGTCAAAAAATTTTAATGAAACAGTTAATCTTTTTGAAATTTTTATTATGTTAATCCTCTCATATCTCACACACACACACACACACACACACATACATTTTCAGCAATTAATGTTATATTTTTATATTTTTTTAATTTATTACCATAATTTACAATACATGTTATCATTGGTCTTAGCGTAAATGCATTAATTCGTGACCGTAATCGAAAGTGATCCATTATTAATTATACTTTGAAATCTCTAAATACCAGACACCCTAGGTAACTAAAATTTAGTTTTCTATTCTTGAATGTCTATTATTTAGAGGGTTTAGTTTGTTTCCGAAAAAAAATGTTATCATTTGGAGGTGCCCGCTATTTAGAAGTATTCATTAGTTGACGATTTTAACTTAAATGTAATAAATATATTTTCCGAGACATAATTCAATGAGATTATTTTTTAATCATATAATTTAATTAATTATAAGCATTTTTTATTGCCTCTGGGTGAAATAATTCATAAATAAAGCCCAGTCAAATATATAGGTAGTTACCATTATCACCATATCCAGGACCAAAATTTTAGTTTTTAAATAGTATATGTTTATTAAAGGCAAATTTTAAAAATAGCGCTGAACGATGAATAGCTTGACGCACACTTCAAATTGGTCAGGTGTAGTGCCACAATAATAGTACACGGTAGAAAGATGCAGGTAGAAATGTTTAAGACATAGCTACGAACTTAGCGCATCTGTGGCGCAACAAATTATCAAAACAATATTAACTTCAATATCTAATTGTATGATAAATCATTTATGGTTTATTTTTTAAAGTTCAGTGTAATATGAGTTTATACATATTAATTATGCCATATTAATAATTTATTAATCAGTTTTCCCTCACTAAATATATAAAAACTGTCTTTACTAGTAAAGTAACAATTAAATTAAAATATGATACAGACCAATTATGTACAAAAAAAAAAATATATAATATATTATATATAATAATTATTTATATATTATACATAAATATTTTTATCTGAATCTATTTATTTAGCATGATTTAAACAGTCAGATTGGTAGCTTTTCTTAACCAAGTTCTAACAAAAAAATAAAATGATAAACCGAAATATTCGTGTATGCAATTTTCATGTCGTCGTATGTAATTCGTGATGTCCCCCATTTATATAGTTTAAATTGTATTTTGTTCACAATAATTATGAATCACTAGTATCACGGCTAGGATAGCGTTAGAATGTACAAATTATTCAGATTTTTACACCCCCTCCGGCCTTAAACTAATAAGTATTGAAACTTTTAAGTTTAAAATATAAATGATTATTATTAATTTGTATTGTATAGCATTCAAATTACTATCTGTGTATGTAATAAGTGGGCTTCTTGATTTTTCATTTCTTAATACAAAACGTCATTAAGCCATTTAAATTTTCAAACATTTAGTTTATATTATTTATGAAGTAATAACTTACATAATTGTTGTTTCACTAAGTACTTCGCCATAATTTTTTTTTTAATAAATTCATTTTTATTAGATAAAATAGTATACTCAAAAGTTCATATTATTTTATAAAATATTGAACTGTGCCATAAAAATATGTATTGTTCCACAAATTTATTTGAATAATTGTTACGTCAAATTCATTATATGATTTTTAGAAATATTGAATTGAAAAAAAAATAGGTGGTTATAATTACGTAATTAAAAATATGATAAAGAATTAGATTTTTAATTTATGAAAAAATAACGTATTTTATAAAAAAAGTATGTAGTGGATTAATAATTAGGTATTATCAAAGACTTTGAAATTATGAAATTATAAAAATTATCTGTAAGTTTATCATTATTAGAGAAAATTAACAAGAGTACAAAATATATAAGATATTATCGTCAAAAATACTAAATAATACTAGTATAAACTATAAACTGAGTTTACAAATTACTTTAATACTGTCATAGTGTCTAATCACTATCTATAGTTATTATAGTTAAATTCATTAGTATAACTTATTATAGTTCCAAAATCGTTCATCAACACTGAGTCTACTCTAATTTAAAAAAAAAAAAAAAAAACATTTTAATCGCATTCAATCACTTGTATAGTCTCTAAAAAAAAGTAATTTAAAATCATTCTACAATACAATTTCGATTTAACGATAGGCAAAATTGTATTATAATTGATTGTTCTGTATGCCCAAATAAATAGGTACATACGAAAGGATAATCTCGACAACAAATCAAAGTCGTAGACATTTATAATCTATTTAAGGCCAGTAAAACAAAAAAATTAACGATGTACAAAAGAAAGCTAAATTTATATACGTATAATAATGTTAAAAATATAATGGGATGGTAAGAGCGCATTTTTATAGTTTCAACCGTTTATTTTTCATTGGCTACTTTCGCATGTTATGTTTAAATATTAAATATAAAATAAATATTATAAAATCGTTCTGGACGTATCAAAACAATGATATTACATATTTTTATAATGAATCGATAGTCGGAAAAATTATTATCATGTGCTGATATTTGTAGTAGAATTATACGCGTAGTATTAATATAATACTTTTAGGCAAGTTGTTATTTATATTATATTTAAAAATATTTCTATTATGGTTTTATCATGCAATAAAAATTGCATGCATATTGTATTATTTCGACTTAAAACGCAATCGAGTGTACATAGGCAGGTAATATGTGTTCACTTGAAATATTCGCCAAAGACGAAGAACACAGTGCAATTTATTATTTGGCTACATAATAATAATAATATGAATTATAATATTTGTAGATTGTGCCTATACAGTGTGTCGCTGGAGAAACGGGCCAGGGTCGACAGTTGTCAACGGGCAATTATTGTGTTCAAATGCAATGATTTTACGAAAAATAATAACAAAAACGACACGACGACAAATTATACAACTCGGTGCGTTCGAAATGTTTACATTCTCCATTACAGATAAGACATGGTGTCACAATATTTATTATGGTACAGGTACACGTATGTTATCAAGAGTGATTGCCACGGGTAAGCGATATATGTAGCATATAATTTTAGGTTATTTTTTGTTTTTGACAGCAACTGATTTACCGGGCTTATTTCAAAATAACAATATGCCTAATTACAATTTTTCCTACTACGTGTCTATTATAGTTTCTAGACCTACCAATATTGTAACTGTACATGGGTTTATGTGGCATGGCTAAAATCCTCAACGACTGTGATTTATTCGTGTTATTTAATAATAATAAACACAAGTCTATTATTGGTAATTTAGTCGAATTATTGTGCAGAATCCACCATAGAATGTGTACAATAATTAAGATGTGTAAAAAGTAATGAATACAATACCGATAAAAAACTTATATCATAGTCTTACATATTATTACGTAATATAAATAATATTTACCAATAATTATACATAAATACCTATGTAACGGATAAAATTCGAAAGACGGATAATGTATATGTTATCCAGCTATAAGGTAAACACTACGCAACATATGAGATAAAGTAAAATTATTACTTATAAAACGTTTATTTCATAAATCATCTATTTAATTTGTATTTAAAATACATGCTTTGATAAAATAACAATTGTAGATAATGGTTAGCCAACCATAAGAAAACTTTAAGTTAAATGTAAAAGTAAATGCTCACCAATGTAAATAAAAAGCAGGGGGAGAACTCCAGAATTCTAAATTTCACGCAAACTCAAATTATTCTAGTAAAATATAATTGATTTTGTTTTTGAATTTTATATTGTATAATTGAAATATTTTAATTTAGACCCTAGTAATACGAATACTCTATTCATACAATATCGGCTAATTAATAAACTAATTAGATTTTTTCAAATTATACATAAAGTGGATAAATTATACGCTATGATATGAGTTATGATTGTTATGTATAATGATGCATTACTCAGTTATTACTAATATGTGCACCACCCGTTTTTTTGACCTTACCATAACATAATATGTTATATTATGTTTTATTTTATTGTTATTAATTTAATTGAGTACTTAACTTCTAATATTATGCTAATTATTTAAAATCAATGCATACTAAAGAAGTAATATAGAAATATTACACCGAAATTTCGAACACGCAGTGTATCAACGATAATCATACTATATAATTACATGAAACATTCAAATCATTCTGATTGTAAAATTATTATTTTAACTTATCTTCTATAATAACTGGTATGAAAAATAATCATAGATTATGTGGTTTAGAATATAGCTACTTATAACTCGTTTGATGGTTTAATAAACGAAAAAATATGTTTCTGAACAACATTTTGCACTCGAGCTGATTCAATAAAAATTACATGCATTACAGATATAGACGGATAGTGGTAATAATCTGAATAGGTATTTATTTAAAGCTTCTTTTTTTTTTTTTTTTGCAACAATTCTAATATTTAAATACTTACGTGTTCGCGTTTACGTCTTACGGAGAATCTACATCATCGAGTGGATAGGTTAGGTGGATAGTTTGATGAGTTAACATAAGGAACATAGAAGAAGTCGTCTTTGGACTTATTCGATTTTATCTGTCCTCAAACCTACACAAAAGTCGTGATTGATGTTCCGTCAAGTAAATCACAATAATGATTATTTAACTTCGAGGTCCCAACTGTGCACGAAATATATCGGCACAAAGATAAGTGATGTTGTGAATTAATAAATTCATTCGAAATCCAATTAACATGACATCGCAATCATACAATACCACGGAAATCAGCCGTTAATAATATTATTAAAATAATTTCAAAACTAAAGCAGTAGAAGTAGATATAATATACATAAAATGTGAAAGAATACAATGTTTACAATAACGAATTGTATTCTATTTTTGTTATATTAATATGATATTCATAAAACACGTCACATTGTATGTGTTAAGGTAAATTTATAAGTTTTTCTTAAGTTTTTATTCGTGACAGTAAGCTGGTATAGTATTATATTGACAGTTTTTTTTCACATTATTGTTATAAAAAAGAGATATGAGATGCCACCAAAAATATTATCATTGTTGGTTTTTTAATACAAGCTTTAAATCTGCAATGATTTATTAATTTATTGTGGTTGCTTATAAATAGAGCTTGGATTTTGATAACTTTTTAATTTTTTTCTTTAAGTGCTATACAGTTCTAACTATAAACAGCATAAACTAAATTTGTTTCGTTATACGTATAACAATTTAAAATGTGTAATTTTTATTTAGCATTTTTGAATTTTTTGTATTAAACACATTTTATTAAAATTTAAGATAAATTTTACAAATATTACATTATTTTGTGTATTTAAACTCATTTTTGTTTATTTTAATTTTTAAGCTTTTTTTAATATGTGTCGTATAGGTAATTATAATTATCGACTTCGGTCCATTGTTATTTAAAAGTAATATTTTTCATTCTCAACTCAAATCTAAATATATTTATTTAATTTACTTTTTAAAGCAAATTTTGTTCTTGGTATTTTGTGTAATATAAAAAATGAATAAATAATACTTAATAATAATAATTATTTTAAAATCTATTTTTTTCGCTCATCTAAGTATATGTTTTAGAACTTTTAGGTAATTTTTGCGGTTTTTGTGTATTTTTAAGTCATAAAATCTTAGCTCTACTTATAACAAATTTCGTGGAACTTATACTTAGTGTTTTAACTTATGATTTGACATCTAAAAAGGTTTATTATAAAGTTATGACTAATTTAATGATATCAATGCCAAAGGTAATATAAGTTTATTAATGTTATTAATAAGTAGTTTTTAAGTGAGTAAAGTTAATAAAAAAAAACAAAGTACCAATATTATAATATAAAGAAATAAAATGTTAAGAAAATGAACATCATTGACAGTATTTAGTTATTTGAAAAAAGTATTGTTGTTAGCATATTGATGTAAATCTAATTTTTTTTTCTTTCAAGTATCATTACTAGTTATTTTATAATATTTTATATATTATAGAAATTGAATAAATTACCAATCAACAGTTTAAGATGAAAACAATTTAAATATTTAATAATTTTGTGACATACTCGTAAAATACTGCATAATATTAACATGTAAAAATGTTAATTACATTTTAAAATTACCATTGTTTATATTTTGTATTACTTTTATGTGTAGATCGGTCATTGATCACACACGATAAATAGAATATTGGTTGTCTAATTAATTGTATTTTGTTTTTAAAATATTACCTCTAAAAAGCAGCTCATATATGAATTTGTAATTTCAATTATAAAGTTTTAATACTTTATAATTATTATAACAATGAAAAATCATATATTGTAGTCTAACCATTGGTTTTATAATGGTAATATTTTGAATTTATAAAAAATACATGATAGTATTTTTTTTTATTTTTTTTTAACTAAAAAATATATTACATCATTCATATATATTGAAATATCTAACTATATTTTAGATAATAAAATACCTTTATGATGAGATTAAAAACGATTTGGGCATGCAGCGGGTAGGTTTGATTTTAAAATAAATCGTTATGAGTTAAGTTTTTTTTTTAGTTTTCATAGTTTACGTAATTTAAATGTCCTTCATTCTAAAAGTCGAGACATAAACTGAATATTTGAACTGAAGAAAAAATGTAAAAGATATTGCCTATGTATTATTTTATGATATTTATAACCTTGACACATAGATCATTATTGGGATTTTTCGTTAAATAATCATGGAAAGTTATTCTTTATTACTTTTTATATTAGTGCATCTGCCTATTTACGCTAAACTGTAAGTTAATTATAATTATTACATACGTATCATTTTCCAGTCGAGTAAAACGATAACGATACAACGAAAATCTGAATGCATAAATAATTTATTTAATTTATTGTGTCAACATATTAATTATAATGTTTTTACAACGTTACAATATTACGACAATATTGAGTAAATGTTGATAGACCATGGTCGTTATAATTATAATTTATGTATTAAATGTTGGATAGTAAAATAATGAAATTTTCTTATAAGCTGTCTAGTTGGTTTTCAACAAGATGTCAAGATGTCTTGGAATAGGCGTGGTTTCAGCCATTTAGTTTTTTTAAACACAGAGCAGGTTTTATTTAGATTGAGGAAGTAATTTTAATTGATTAATCATTCAATGGGTTAATAATCCCGTTGAATTATTTAGCTATTTCTAAAAATATATTAAGTTTTCATTTGGAAAGTGGTAGCCTATACTGGGCATATTGTAAAAGTTGGTAGTAATACTAGTATTTTTATAGAAAATAACAGTAGAGGGTATGTCGATATTTTAATAAGACTTTTGCTTAACTAGTTAATATATATAATAGAAGCCAATAGTGAACATTATACTAGAACATAAACTAGGAATACATTATATTATAATACTTTCAGTTGTTATTTTACTTAAGAGAATTGTTTAAATTTTATCAATGGATATAATAAAACTCACGGTGAATTAAAGTTATAACTGAATTTTTTTTTTCTAAGTCTATAAGGTGTATTTAATTACTTAATAGTAATGTAAGCTTTATGTATGGGGAAAATCATAAAACTTCAAAATCTTATTTTATTTTTAACATTTAAAAATATATTTTGCTAAAATTTCTAAAACAATATTGTGTTAAAATAATTTAAGCCATAAATTATTTTTTTAAATAACTATTTGCCATCTAAGAATAAAACAATAGGGAGAAAATAATTTAATTTACTTTTATGTTTAATTAATTGGCGACAACATACGCAGATATAGAGACTTATTTATTTCATTTTCTAAGTATTAAATGTCTTTTAGAGATGTTTTGTAACATCAAACCGATAATATGAATTTATTTTATTATTGATCGTTTAGTAAAATATAATATTATAGGCTTCTGAAAGGCAATACATCAATATAATCATTACTTACTAAATTTTTTAACCTCTAAATTTGAATTTAGTAGTTTCGAATGATTTTTTAAAAGACAATCACGTATTATTCATCGTATGTTTGTATCAAAAAAAAAAAAAAAATAATAATAACAAACATTATTGGTATCAATATATCATAAATTTTAATTTTAATGTGTTTGTGTTTTAAACAGTTTTGAGCAATAAATGTTTAAACAATTTATCCGCAATTTTCGTAATTCATCTATTTTTTATTCGTATACATATTAATATATTGAAGGTTGTTAAATAATATTTGTACACAAATAAGATTAACAAAAAAAAAAAAAAAAAAAAATGGTAACAATATTAAGAGTTACCTTAAAAAATAATACGATAACATATAAAATATTTGCAACGTTTCATACATCTATACTCGCCATCACTCATCAAGCATTTTGACTGAAGTACAAATCATAATAATATGTATTTATTTTATTGTAGATAAACGATTGATTCGTGTGCTGTACGGAAAACAGAAAGTGTTGAAAATCGTTGTAGATCTAAACCCAAACACTGCAGTGTTCACATTAAGCACTGTCTGTCGTATTTGTAAACGAGAGCAAAATCAGACCTGCTATTCTTCGGGCTTGTCTAATTGACCAAATTTACAGTCATTGATGTTAATGCCGTATCAAGCTAACTATAATTAATACCTTGTCGATCGTTTGCACGGTTTCTTCCGGCAGTGCCCATGAATCACGTTATAAGCGTTTAAAAGCATTAGTAAAAATATAGCTAAATGCCGAGGGTCAAACTGAATTGTCATTAACAGTAAAAAAAAAAAAAAAGTCAGAACAATAGGTCGTAAATTTTTTTTCGTCAAAATCATAATTTAGAGCGCAAATGACAAATAATAATTATTAAGTAGGTAACATAGTGAAATATGTAATTGCTTTTCGTATTTATCAAAATAATATACTTCAATGACTGTAATCGTTTAGACATTTCACTCGGTAAAAATAATGTGTGGGCGCGGTTTTTGTTTGGTATATTACTTATTAGTAATGTTATCGATTATTCTGCTAAATAACTAAATAAAGTTCAGTTTATTATTTTTAAAATGTCTTTTAGTTCTTATCTTTGAACAAATGTGCCTTATTGTACTGTGTACATTTTGGTTTATTATATAATATATTTTATATTTTACTAAAAATTGAACACTTTCATAATGTTTCACAAAGTTTATTCATTTTTTCACTGCAAGGTTGTTTTAGAGGAAGGTGGAAAGACAAAATTATGTGATGAGTATAATACAACTTGAGTATCTACGGGTAAAGTATGTAAATCTAAATATTTCTAAGCTTTTGGTTATCAAACCTGATATATTATACATCGGTTAATAGATTTATCGAATACCACATAAAATATTTTGTTTTAAATCGTAATTCACTGTTATAAAGTCGATGATATAGTTCTAGTGGTACCGAGATGATGTAATTTCAGGATCAGAATTTCAAGTTCAGGTGATTGGGATATAATATAGTTGATAATATTCCTAAATCTATGGTCATCATATTATTAAAAAAAATAATGCTAAAAAGAAATTAATATGAGTGTGTAGTCCGAAATTCTGATTGTCACCACAAATTCCAAAGTGATGGACCTTGTGTAAATTGTTCAACACACTATATTATATCGAAAATAAATTTGTGTTTTCTGATTTTCAGCGCTAGTCACGATTTACAGAAAAGTATATTGGATTTACAGAACAAGTTTCAGTACGCCGAAATAATGATTGTCTTAACATTTTTTATTAATTAATTGTTATTATAGTTTTAGTATCATGATATTCTAAATTAAAAATAAAAATCAATAGTAAAACAAAAAAAAAAAAAACAAAAAAAATTAAATTACTTTTAGTTTTTAAACAATGTATAGTAATTATTGACCTCCGCGTCTGATATTTAGGTTCTACATATTAAACGACTACAACTCCTGTTAAGCTCCAAAGCAGGCATCTTTACACACTTATAAGCACTTTAACTTAGTCTAAAAATTAATGTGGATTAAAAAAACCATATTTAATATACTGATGTCCAATAATTGAATGCAGTATATAAAATATGTATCACTAACAAACATACTCTTCAATCGGTCTTGTAAATTCAAACAGTTTCATAAAAAGTGATATATTTTGATACAAACTCATTTTTTCCTACCTTGCAAATTCTATAATCCCATTGATCCTTCAAAATTGGTGTTGCAATAAGCAGAAATTGAGGACAGGGGATAACAATTTATATAAATACAATTAAAAAAAAATATATTTCAATGAAATTTCTCGATTTAATAATATCACAAATTTCTTAAATTAATTTCACCTATTCAAAATCGTAAACATTTAAAAACTATCGTGAACTTAAGAATTTATAAAATTTTTAATTGATGTATCCTAAGACTAGAACATATTTTAATATCAGTATCATCGTAAATTTTTTTAATGGAAAAATAAAAGAAAAAAGGTAAGTGTTAAGCCACTTATTAAAATAAACACTAATAAAAAATAATCAAATAACTATTTTTATCGAACGACTTGAATTATTATTCTGTAATAGTTTAAGACATATTTACCAAGAAGAATACTTTTCTTATTATATACACTATCATTGTATACATATATGCGTACGTCGTACATAGTAAAGTTTTAAAAGAAACGATTAGCTTTAATCTATTTGTGACTACATTTAATCTATGAATTTTTTTTAGTTGTTTTGCTAATTTTGAAAATGTCATAAAATGTTCCATATTTATTATTTTTAAAAAAGCCTTAAAAATGTCTGATAGACGTGTCTATAGTTTTATTTAATAGAAGTTCAAAGTTTGAGTCATTCGTTCTTTTTGCTCAAAATTGTTTTTTTCATATACAATAAATGATTATTAAACTTAAATCTATAATGCAACAGAAGCAAATTCTTGTTTAATAATATATTCTTAAAATAATTACAAATAGTGTCTATTAATGCAAATTATTTGTGAAAAATGAGAATTTTTTCAATCAAACAGGTTATTACCACTTGATTTTTATATGTACATTTTTGACAAAATTTTATAAAGGAAAATGTCAGAGATTTTTGTGTTGTTCATTTTGATGGAACCTAAATACTTTATAGCAGTCTAAGTCATATGATTTCTACAAGTAGGTTTACTCTGACTTAACATAGACAAAAGGAGAAAAAAGTCAAAAGTTGAAAAAATGTTATTACCGGTTAATTCCTATTTCGTAACTTGTCCTTCATGTTCATGCACGTAAATTACCTACTCACGTAGATACATAGTGTGATTATTATAAATAAATTTACAGATTTTTCATTTTAAATAAATGTTGAAAAATAAAAAATTCTTATATAACTTAAATAATATAATATATTATATTATACACTCAATAGATCTAGTTTATATATTATTATTATTATTATTATTTTATGACCAAACGGGGGTGGTGTGAGAGAGAAAGAGGAATAATAATAATAATAAAACAAAATACAAAATTACGAAACCAGCGCTATAATTTTTTTTCTGCCGTGAGCGAAACACGATCGCCCATTAATTTTTCGGAACCCGACCGCGTGTAACACAGCTTATTATAATTCGTGTACTTCTCATTTAGACGGCGTCGTCGGACGTGCGGCGGACTACTTTGCACCGGTTGTGGTACATATAGGTAGGTACTCCGCGCGTAACGATTCCCGTCGCAGTCGTATATCAAAAATGTCGGGTCAGGCAGTTAAGTCATTTTCGAAATTTACTGAATACGAGTAACTTCTAGCTTAGGTGCTTACCGGCTAGCGGTGATATTACTGCAGTGCGTTGTGTACCAATAGATTTCGCTTGTATACCGCATACCGTATTACCTATGTAGAAAATTACGGGCAGTTCTTTAGCAAATACTTGAATACAAATAGTGAAAAATAAATAAATAAGTAAAAATGCTAATAATCAGGTGATGCTTAAGTGAGTACTAAAATGCGTGTTTTGAATAATACGTTTAAGTTGCAAGAGCGTTTTGATAAATATATCAAAATAACAAACTAATAATTGCCTATTGAATTGCATTGCCTACTATTAGGAGAGCCCGTTATCAAACAGATATAGCTATGATATAACTGCCTGCAAAATTATAATATCATCATTAAATTGGATATAATATAGTACGATTACAGCTATTAAAATTATTGTAATTTTTTAAGCTTGAACTATGCAATATCTGTGGTCTTAAGACTTGTAGCTCAAAAGTACCTATGTTGTATTATGAGCGCATATCATTAATTATAAATTATTTCTCTTGTATTAATTTTGTACAGGAAAAAATTAAATATAAAAATGATTAATTTATGTCCATTAATGCTATTGCTATTTTTGAAAAATTGTATGATAATCTTAACCACTATAATTTTAGGTACTTCTATACTATAGGCAATATCATCATTATATTAGTTGTATAATATACCTACGATTATAATGAAATTATTGCTCATGACGTAAATACAATATACATACATATTATTGTTTAATTGCTTTCGATGATCTTCAGTAATAACAAATTCATATTATCATAAGTTATTTTTGACTACTTCGTAACAGAAATGCCGTTGTTTTAAGACAAAGTATCACAAAAAATCACAAGAAATTACAACAACAATACATGTAATGAATTATATAATTTCTGTGGTTTTTAAAAATTTTAACTTAAAAGTATTTATAGTGTACAGTATATTGTGATGTTAATATTAAGTGTAATTTATTTTTTATGTTATTTCCGTACAGAATAAAAAATAAATATATATGATAACCAATCACCAGAGTATTTGAATACTCAGTTGTTATTTTTTTAGGTTAATAGGAAACTTTTAAAATACATTAATTAATTTGTGTTGATTAGATCTATTATTATAGTTTTAATATTTAATGTCATCAAACGGAATATCTGTTAAGTCTTAACGATTTTTTTCCAAGCCATACGAAAGCAAAGTTTCTTACGTGTAGTTTATAAGCATATATATATAAGCCATATAGCTAGGCGTTCAACCTTCACGGAAGGGTTTTTTTAATTTGTTGGTTTTTGTTCAAAAAAAACTAAACGTAAGCATTGTTGACCGTGTACGAAACGCACTGAGTTGCATTTTAATTGTCATGGATTTTCACCATTTTAATATTAAAATTACGGAGAGTAATCGAATCTGGTGCCTCTTTTTATATATATAACGTATACTTCAGTTAGTAGGCTCAAGGTTATCTGAATCTTTTTAACACAACGTCAAAATTTATTTTGTCACCGGAATATTTTTTTTTTTTATCACGGATGATCTTGATAGAGTTTGTTTCATTACGTTAATTTATGGTTATTTACAAGAATTATAAATATTTCGGTTACATTTATATTATTATATAATGTTATGCTCTTGTGTATTTTATATTTATTATTATATACATATTTGCAAGGTCCTTATTATGGACATAATTTTTTTGATTTTTACTATTCCTTAGGCAACTAAAAAATAAAACATGGCAAAAAATATTGAAACACGGAAACACAAATTTTATGAAAGTACGAATTATTTTTTTTTCACTATTAGCATAACGCATAAGTAAATTACTGGAGTTTCAAATTTTAAATTTGAACACGTTCTCACCAATTAATTTTATTATTTCGTTCTACATAATATAAATTGAAGTACTATTTAAAAACAGACAGTTCTCTCAAAATATATCTTGTCAGTTGTCGTGCAAATAATATAATATGGTACATTATAGAAAGTTTAAAAATTGTATTTATATTAGTGAATTCGATTTTTTACACTACAGTAACCATTTATTGGATAATATAATATGTTTTTATATAAGTCATAATTTCAATCAATGAAATTATTAAATTATTATTGATTAAATAACTTACATAATAATTAATAATATACAGGTAGTGTAATATTTTGTATACTACACCTAAATTTTTCTATATTTTTTCAATTAATCTGGTTTATTTTTTCAAGATTTATAGCACACGTTTACCGTCAATCGTATTACACGATATTATTACGAAAACCAGTCGATGTATATTTATTGCGAATTAAGCAGAAGTCATCCTTAAGTATAGAAAATGTTTGTTTAGTCAACGCGAAAAGGCATAAATAATATATTACTTATATACTTTAATCTTGTTCAATGATGTGTACATAATATTATGATGTTTCCCATATAAAATCAAAATTTATGAGCATATTAAGGCGTTTAAGTACTCTTTTGTAAGGAAATATTACACTCCATGCCACTTCAATATTCTATTAACTTGTTGCTAAATAGTTATGATTCACTATTATTCAGTCGTTATATTGACTATCAATCGTGTACACTCCTATAAAGTACTTACTAGCTTATATTATTATCTATGCAATTATTATAAAAAAAAAAGTTTTACAAGAATACAATTTTGTTCGTTCTTAAAATCGTGTAATCGTCCAATTTTTGAAAGGTTAATATTATATTTTTCTTAAATATGCAGATGAACATTAAAAGCAGTTTACAACTATTTGATAACTAGCTATGAAAATAAATAAAGTTTTATATATTATTTTAAGAACAATAGTTATTTTTACTATATTTTATAAATTGTATTAAACACACTATTAATTTTTCGATTACAATTTCAATTAAGTTATTATAAAAACTATAGAAAAAAGTCATTTAAATTCCATTAAAACAAAAATTAAAATCACAAAATGACGGCATATATTGATTAGTATTAATGATTCATAATATGCTATAATTGTGGATTTAAAAATTCACTAGAAATACAATTTATTATTTTATGTATTCATGAAGTTCGTGATTTAGTGCTTAACTTTCTCGCTGTTTTTAAAATTATACATATATTTTTTTTTTAAATTAGTTTTTTTTTTTGTTTTTTTTTTTCTGTTAGGAATCGTGCTATTGGCCTAGAAGGCAGTAAGTTATAATTAATTTGTTCTGAGAAACATCAATCAAATTTGAGAAAAATTTTTTATCTTTAAAAAAAAAATGTTGGTTATTTAAAAGTCTATCTAGTATTATTTATTATTTAAATACGGGATTCAATAAACTAAGCACATGTAAATAATAAACATAAATTCTTTTTTTCAATTGATTAATGAGCATCACTGCGTCATGTTTTGTTTTAAAATTTGAAGTGTGAAAAAGTCAAAGTTACGTTTTAATAAGGCTTAACAAAACAAGGTACCTATAAGTAATGTACAAATTTTAATCATAAAGATGTTTAATTTGTATTTAATTTGTTATGATAATCCCATCAATTGAACAATATTTACAGGTAAATGGATTGTATAGGATTTTTTCTTGTTTTCTTATTTTAGATAATCGTTAAATCATAAACCAAATTGGTTGAATTGTATTAATTATGATAATACATATCATAATATTAAATAAGACCTGGTAGATTGATTTTCTTATTACAAGGTAAGGGACATAATGGTATTTTTTAGTGTTAAAATAATTTATTTTATTTTTGTGTGTTAAAATTTTTAACAATTAATTAATTATACATATTTTTATTGAAGTAAAATATTCTTTATTTAATGTTCTTTAGGGCATAAATGCATGCATATTTTAAGGTTTTTTAGGGCATGAAGTCTCTAGCTGTATAAATAAAATTAAACACTGATCACTTATTATATATATATATATATATAATACTCATTACCTTACAGATATATAAAATGCCTATCATAGGTTAGCCTAGCGGTTCCCAAACTTGTTATTCCTGGTGTATTTTTAAACCAAATTCAGCCACAGTGCTCTGCTGTAAATTCCATAAAAGACGAAACAAAAGATTATTCACTGATAACGAATTTTATAAATTTTAAATTAAAAAAGTTCTATACATTTTAAATAATTTATCATTATCCATGGACCGCAGTGTCCTTAGAAAGTGTTTGCGATGCCCTAGTGCACAGCTTGGAATACTCTGGGTTAGCCTATTAAGCACGTTGTTAAAACTAAATTTATTATTATGTACAAGGAAAATACAAAAATGTTAACTAAATTGAATTTGAAAAATGTAAAAAAATATATATATATATTTGTATAATAATACATTTTAACGAAAAAATCTCAGAAGAAAAAAAAATAACCTTAGGATCTACTAAAATTGAGTTTTTCTTGAAGTAGGCAATATCGTGTAATACTTCAACCAAGTAGATTGTTTCGGATAAATAGAATATAATAGACTGATGCGCTAATGAAGGGGGTTATACGTGTAATCGAAAGAATTGGATTAAGAATGTTGTGATTGAGTGATGTCCAAAATACAGATGAATAGAGAGATTGGATGGTATCGCGTATAAAGTGTTAATCGCGATGAATGCAGTAATGATCATTATAACATATAAGAGTGCATGGAGGAGACGTTTATAG
Organism: Melanaphis sacchari; assembly: GCF_002803265.2. Classification (NCBI taxonomy): domain Eukaryota; kingdom Metazoa; phylum Arthropoda; class Insecta; order Hemiptera; family Aphididae; genus Melanaphis; species Melanaphis sacchari. The sequence continues at coordinate 880,140 of NW_020271599.1, read as the reverse complement.
TGCATCCAAGGTAAACTATATTAGTTCTTATTGATACTGTAATGTTTAATACAAAATAATAAAGTATGACCTAAAATAAAAATAATACCAAAATGTCTGCATTATGGCTATAAACGTATCCTTCAGTCCATAAAAGTAGGTATGTAACGCCTTGATTCTATAGCGTTACTAATTTAAGTCTATCGTCACATTAAAATAATAGTTTTGATGGAATGTATACAATATACATAGTGTTTTATTCAATAGTCTTAATAATATTGTTAATTAAATGGATTATTGTAGGTATCATTTGTACCCTAAAATATATCGCACATTATTATTATTTTTTAGAACAAACAACAACCTAATTTTCAGTCCAAATCTAACGTTAACTTTATGTGATTATTAGTCTTTGTAATGCATTATTTATATAAAGGAAATAATAAACGTCTAACGTAAATGAATAGTTCTAATTATTATTATTCTCACCGTTGTCTTATAGTTTATTGGCCGTAACGAGTTGGTTTGGTACTAACTGCTTAACTTTGTACGATTTAATTATATATTATAAAATACGATTTATGAATTCAAGCTCATGAACTGTTTTTGAAAAAAAAATAAATAAAAATAATAACATATTTTAATATTATGGCTTGCTAGTGATAAATATCGAATGCAAATCCAATTAAATATTAATGTAGCTCATTTGTATCGAAATATCGAGTATAATATAGTTACGAATTTACGATGACCGTCGAATCAAATCAATCCAACCAAATAAATAATAACGACCTGCAAGTGAGCGCAAATGTATGATGATATTTTGGAGAATGTTATAACTCTGCTATATACATTAATAGGACTTAATATGGAGAAGTTACTCCCTTCAATCACTTAACATCGGTGAGACAATGAATAAAAATATTACTCAAACTTAAAAAAAAAAAAACCGTAAATCGACTTTTGTGCATAATATACGTAGTTTTAAGCTAATTACTTAATTTTCACATGGGACCGAAAACGATGAATCACCAATTTTGTGAACATCCTAGTGCAATAATAAATACAAGCAACGAAACAAACCCATTAAATTATGATTGGCTCTAAATTAATAATAGACTCAACAGACTACATCAATATTATTACTGAAAGCTGACAGTTTTGACCGATCAAAATCGTATTTTATAATTTTTTTTTTTTTTTTTTAAGGATAACACGTCATCACGGATAACTCGAAAAAGTTCAATTTTTAGTATAATCAATATTTTTCAAGTATAAACTGCTATTAACCACACTTACGTCCAATTAACATACTGCAGACCTATAAGTATATGATAAAAATAAATAGATACATAATAACATACACGATAGCGTGATAAACTAGAATACGTGATAATGAAAAATTAAACGGAAATGACCGCCCATTATTATTTTTTTTTTCATTATTTTTCTCATATTCATACACTTTAATGTACCATTGCGTCTCTCTCTTTCTGTCGTTACCACCGTTTCCATCTCCGGTGGCTGCTGTGGCCACGGCGTCGTTCGGGACCTCAGTAGTAACTCGCCGGTTCGGGTGAAATGTGTTCCAGTGTTGTTGGTCGGCTCCACGAAACCGCTGCCGGATAACGCGATACACAGACGAACTACAACACGTGAGCAAGTACGTATCATTTTTTTTTTTTTTTTTTTTTATTATTAAGTCACTCGATTATTATTCAAATGTCTTGTCGCTTGTTAGTTTTTTAATTGTATGATTAAATATATTTTTATTTTTTTATATCTGCTCGTTCTGCTTACATAATAATATTATAAAAAATTTTAAAAAGCACTCTACTCTCATCTCAATTGATCACTCGATATTTACGTTCGACTGACACGAGTATTGATTAATACATGAATTGTGATTAAGCAGGTATACTGTACGTTGGTATGTTGGACAATCAACATTTTTTTCTCTGTTAGATAATTTGAGACGATTAGAGTTCTTACAACTTTAATTTCTATTTTAATATTTTTAACGATCATTAAAAACCAACTGCTAGAGTTTTATCAATATAATATTATAGTTAGATAATGTTATATAGGTATTGTAAATTTGGTCTTATGTACATAGAAATCGAAAGCGATGTACGTAGATTTAACATCAAATCCTTTATAGAACTTGATAATCATTTTAACATTAGATGGGTAGTGAGAGTTCAAGTTAGGTAATAAATACATAAAATAAAAGCATTATATTGTATCATGTTGTATGTATTTGATAGAAATTTTAAAAATAAATCATAATTCCATTATAATTTTTCAAAGCTCTGATGATTTAAGAAAGAAAAAATTGATTAATTTTTGCAGAATGTTTACCTGTTAAGTAATACATTAGGTATTCATTGTGTATAAACGAAATATATCATAACAAAATATTATAGCTTTCATTTATTCAATTCGTTTTTTTCTCATAAGACAATTTTTATGAACTAAGAAACAAATAATAGTTTTAATTTGACATGGTTGTGATAAATACATCTCAATATAAAAATTATAATATACACATGTTCATTTTTTTTCGATTTGAATTATTTACGCATATAATATACGTACTTCAAAATATCAAAATAATTACAAAGTACAAAAATACAAATTATTTTGTCGTTACATGTATTATACGAAGAGTACAAAACATTGAATTTGCTTACGAAAATAAACATTTAGTTAAGTATTATATTTTATAGATGCGATTTTGTTTTCCTAGCTCGGGTCAACTATAAATGTCACGATGTTTATAATATATAATGATAGTAGGTATTGGACTAATTATTAATTAGTATTGACAGAAGACAAATAAAAGAAAATCGTCGAAATTAATAAGTGAAATGGCATGTTTAAATTGAAAACAGGATGCAATAATTTGCAGTAACCTATGAATTATTGTGTTTTAAATACAGTAAAAACCGTTACATCGGATAATTTTATTCAAATATACATACGATGAATAGATGAAAATGTTGTGGATACAGACATTTTTTTGTTTTCCGCGACAATGGAACATATTTAGGAATCATGCGTTGGTGACACGTTTAAATGGTTAGAAAATAATTAACCGGCGTTTTGGCTCAACGGTATACTATTTTCTGTATTTGTGTATCACTAATTATCTTTTTAACAACAGAATCAGTGTATGCTATTTAATATGTTAATTTCGATCACTGCACACAAATAGCGTGTTTAAATCTATTCCGATCGATTATGGTATATGTATTTTGATAAAGATCGAGGTTCTTTGCATATTTCCCTATTATGAATAATAGTAATAATAATATGTATAATTAATTATATAGTGCCGACGGAAATTATCTAATTGTTTTTAATTAACACAGTTTATTAGCACAAATTCAAATTGCCTACTACTAACTAATGTTAGTAGTTTTTTTTATGTTGTATAATAATTTTTATACGGTAAACCACTTATTTAATCTTTGGTGATTTCACAGTTACTTTTAATACATAGGACAATAGGAGTTAGCAACAATGCATTTCAATGTTTTTAACAATGAACTGTTTAACTAATGATATCAAACCATTTGGTTTGATAATAAGTATGAAATAATAATACAGTTTTAAATGTTTTAGAAATGAATCAATAGCCATACTATAGTACTTATAACTAACAATTTTATTATACAATAAATAACCATTATTAAATGTGGATAATAATAATGATATACGCTCACATGATGTATTATATCATATAATATTATTATTATATTTGACACAATTTATTAAATTTTATTTAAACTAAAATAAATGTATTTTGTTATTAAGAGTATTATAATTATTAATGGCATTTCAATTGCTATACAACCAATATAGTTTTTACCAAATATGAAAGTATTCAAATTTCAATTTCAATTGTGTCAATAAAATAAATTTAAAAATAATTTTAATAATACTATTCAATACGAATTTCAGTTTTTAACGTATCAGTTAGTATTCAGCTGTGATTCAGATAAATATTGTAGAACTACGTGGTATTTCGTATTCGTAAATAAATAGCAATATAAGTATTAGTTTTTAAGAACTGTAAAAAAAATATTTTATATAATATATAATACTATGAAAATTAAATATAAAAACGATCTATTGAAATATTTTATATTACGATATTGTTATGAATAATAATCATATAGGGTTTGAAACTATTTATATTTCTTTGTGGTGGAAATAAAAACAAGTATCGAGTATAGCTATATTTATTTTTTGTTTTGTATCTTACAAAAATGAGCATATTAAAAAAAAAAAAAAAAATAAGAATTTTTAACAATTATTAATATCATATATTGGTGCATAATATGATATACTATGATATATTTGAGAAATATACACAAACTAGTTCCCTCAGACTATTTCCCTATAATTATTGTATCTGTATTTATAGCCATATTTTTTGTAAATTATAGGTAATTGCACGATCGCATTCATACAACGAACATTTTAAATTCAATACATATTCCAAATAATAATAATAATAATAATAATAACTATATATAATAAAATAATTAGTTCATTCGTTTTTTACAAAAATAAAATTGACTATATTAACATGTTATTGAATGTCATTATTATGATATGAATAACTAGTGCTTTATAAATCAGTAAAATTATACAGATTTTATGTAACATAATAAAATATTATGTGATACTAATATTGTTTAATTATATTATATTTTTAACAGTATTTGGGTATTTGGGTTTTTATAAATACAATTGACAATATATTCGATGGAAATTATATGTTAAAATTCTTAATTTTGAGACTGTGTAGTTATCGCCAGAGAAATTGACTAATCTTTTTATTTTAAATATATATATATTTTTTTTAAATCGTCGATTAAGACAGTAAAAAACTTTCTATACTGTTGTATTTTTTATTTGCTAAAATTCTTTTCGTTTTGATTTACATTCTGGGCAACCCGGTTGCTTACTCATCCAGTGAATCTGCCTTATAAATCATCATTAATTTACCGGTGTACCAGTGTACAATACAATATTATTTTAATTCGATATACATATATTTTTTTGGGCAAGTTATTTAAACGTGTTTGGCTCAACTCATTGGCACGACCTACGATCGTCGATTTCAGTGCCGTGTTTAACCTACAGTAGACAACATGCAAATATCTACGTACTTATCATAAATTGGCATCGGATTTTCTCTGGTGGGTGTTGTCAGTGTAACTTTATACCCATAGAAGGTCAACGATCTCTGTCCTCGACCTCGTGTGTATGAACTTACTATACAACACTGAAGTGTGTACTAAATCACCGGTTTAACTACGTATATTTATTTATTAATGTTTCGCATTGCAAGACCCAACTGATAAGCACCGACATCGACGTGGTCCCCCGGTCAGTCGTTTAAATCTCTCGACACTCTGTGGGTAGGGCGAAACTATAAAATAATATTATATACATAGCGCGTCAACGTATTATTTATTTGTGACATAGCAGTGTGTGTGTATGACGGACGGATGAACTACCGACGGAACGGCGGTTACGGTCACCTGAAGACAACCGAGGTTAATTTTAAGTATCTAAACCTAAAACGAGATTTCGGGTGAACGACTTGACGGGAATCGAGTTCAAAAAATATATTAAAATAATATGTTATTAATTTATTCATATACGTTTGTCTTTTATCCGTTTAAATATAGTATAAGTTCCTCGTGACGCAATGCGTACTGTATAATGATATGGCGAAGTTCTGGGGCCGCGGGTTATGACTAGGTTAGATTAGGTTAAGCGAGTTTACTCAACAACAGTTTACGTGTTATTGGAGCAACATTATAATATTATACCGACTGTAAACGCAATATATTCATATTGTCTATTTATTATTCATTCATAACTGTAATTTCATTGAAAACAATAATACACGAAATCGCCATAAATGTCACCGCCTTCGGGAACTTCGAGAATAGTAGTTCGATAATGTTACGTCAATAAATAATAGAGTATAGATAACAGATACTTACCTATTTATTAATTATTGTACACTGATAATAATATGATATATTTTTTTTTAATATTGTTGAACTAAATTTATTTTTAATACAAATCATTATTGTATTTTATTATTTAAAACATTACCAGTATTGAAGCTACTTGAGTAATTAACCATTAAAATACTTTTAAGTACTCATAGACATTTTTGAATACTAAGAAAAAAAAACTTGTACGAAGTAATACTTTCTTGAAGTATCTTTATTTAAATGAAAAATATTTATTTTTTTCTTATATTATATATTTACTATTTCTGAACAATAACAAAAAAAAAAAAAACGATAAATTAATCAGTGCATTAATCATAAAATATAATCTTTAGAATAATACACTGCTTGGTAGAAATTTATTTATTTTTTTTTGAAATTTTATTTTTATGGTGATATCTTAAAATTTGTGGATAGTCATTAATCACTATCAAAGTTATTTATAATCAATTCAGTTTTAAATATCAGTATGTATTTATTTATTTTATAATAAAATTGAAAACCTCTTTATTGAGGTAAGCATTTTTAGTTCTTTTTTTACAATCGAAATCCTTAATTAGTCTTATGTGACTCAATAAAAGTTTTAAATAAAAAAAAACATATGTATTATTTAAATTTTGCAACTGCGTATAGCAAAATGTTACCTAGTTTGCTGTAAATTTAACTTTTATTTAGAAAATTTAAAAAATATTCCGTTTCATTTTAAGGTTTTTTATAAGTTATAATTACTTGTTTTTAAGTAGTATCTGTCTTAGTTTTAATACTATTTTTACTGAATATTCAAATGCGTTATGAAATACTTATTGAATAGGTCTAATTTTATATACTTTATATAAATACCTAATTTATAACCTGTATGACAGTTTTTTAACAGCATTCTCATAAAGACGTTTTTGATATAAAATGAAAACACCTAGTATTGTATGTATAAAGTATTTTATTCTAATATATTTTTTTAATTATTATTAGTGAAAACATTGTATGGCATTAAGATTAGAATATATTTTTTGATCATGATTATAAAAATGTAATTTCATGTATTTGGACTATCTAAAAAAAACCTTTTTATCACATGTATCGGTATAATAAAATAGATATATGCATAGATGTAAATTTAAATTTCTTATCACGTTAATTTGTTAAGTCTTAGTACGCGGAAGTAATTTAATGGCACAAGTATTGACAGTTTGTTTATCATTAATATATTGTGTTAAAAATTTCATTGTAAATTAGTGTAAGTAGTTTTTAGTGGTATTACATTACCAACAAATTCTTTTGTGTCATATGGAATCGAAACACAATAGATCGAATATCAAAAATAATTAAATGTTTACGGTTAATGGGCAGATTTTTAAAACTGTCTGATCTGTTGCGCTAACTAACTACCATTGCAGCTTTTTAAACCGATTTGTGACTGATCAGTAATATTTTTTTCCCAATTTATTGTATACGTCTAAACATTCGTTTATACATACGTTCACTATTGTTTTATTCGAATTTTCAAATAATAATTTAGCATTGTTTTATTTTAACATCAATTAGGAGATAGGAACTTTGATATGTGCGTGACCAATTATTAATCAAAATATAACGTTAAATTATTTATGTATCCATAATAAAGATAACCTACTTAAAATGTTTACGCACAAACGTAAACAATTAAATACACGCATTTATCTATATTCTACACTACAGCGTATGAAACGTCTTAAAAAATAAAATCACATTTGATGATCGAATGCAATAATTTTACAATGTGGTTAATTATTTCAAGTTTTTGTGGGGAACGTCTTCTCTGAAAATTAAGGTTACCATTGATTTCATCATTACTAGTAGTGTTTCAAATGTAGTAAAACATCTATTGATATCATCCCTAGGTTGTTTTAATTAAAATTTTCATTATAATACGCCGCCGCAATCGCCTAATACTTTTCGGAGTGTTCAGCGTAATGTGTAACAATATATTTTATAAACAACATTGCTGTAGTACACAACACCGTGTGCACTATTATATTTTGGTGGTATTAGAGTCGCCGAAAACTGAAAATTAAACGCAGGTCGTTGTATTATTAAATCTTGAAGCGTCTAAACGTCAAATACACTATGAGTATAGTAATAGCTATCAGGTATGATTATATTGCGTCGAATTATTTCGCAAAGAACACGGTATATAGACGGGTCACTTTGTACGGTAGATATTATACCCCTCTTCTCTCACGATTCCATACAATTTTTCCCCGCGAACGACGGCGTTCGCATACAATAAAAATAATAGAGTATAAAGAATGAAAAAATTAAACAGTCCGATGAGTGATTCATGTTCGTACCCATATGTACTTTAAACGTGGAGAAAGTACACTCAAGCTTGGCTACCGTTCGCCCGCATACGTACGCGTGGAATATTAAACGATATTATATTCTACTGTGATAGATATTGTCATATTGAGTTATGAACGAAACGACCTGTCATCATTGTGACGGGAAAATGTTATAGGTACGTACAAAATTGGTTAAAAATATACGTTTTAAATGTACGTGGTTTTAATGAAAAAGGTGGTGAGTGATAACGGTCTGGTACGGTACTGGTCTGGTCTGTACCATTCCAGATATCCATCGTCAAAGCTTTTGAGCCATCGATGTCCTTGTGGTTCGAGAAAATCTTCGTTGCGTTCAATCTGCAATCGTTGAGTTATCCTGGAGGAAATTATTTGCCGTTAAGATTGATTTCAAATAAGTACACAATAGTTTCGAGAGAATAATCATGTAGATCAAATCTAAGCCAATCCTAAGATATATAATTAATGATATTGAATCGAGTGTCACCAATACATTTGTGTTTTCGGAGTCAAGTCACTCCAGCCTATACACAAGCGTTATTCGTGAAACACCACGGCGGCGGAGATCGGCGGAGAGTCTCTCAGAAATGCGTTTACTCGTTCACGCTGTTTGCAACTGGTCGAAATAAACACGATTTTCATGATAAAACAGTGATTCAATGTTGTCCGGTAAACACTTTTTCATCACAATTTCCATGATTGTGTTCATTGCAATTTTCAAACATCACATTGCTATCATAGGAGATGATTAAAATAAAAGAAACACAAACACACGAATTTATAATCAATTGAAAATGCCTCAAAGTAGCCTGGACTCAATCCAAAACTTAATAATATAGCTAGTTACTCGTATACATTTTATTTTTCAGTTCGTATTTTCTAAAATGTATGTGACAAGACTTCGTCTCGAAAACGGACATAATTATTCGTACCACGCCGTCGACCATCCGGTGAGCTGTGCGAATATTTGACGCGCGTCTGAAAAATTATGTGGCTGCTTGTCCTAGACGTGCGTGTGAACATCATATCATTAAACACAGCAATGTGTATCACCGACGTTCATCTCGATGTGTGACGGTCACGAATATCGTGCGCGGTGCAGCCGCAGCTAGAGCGCGCGAAACTGTATACGTATACGCATCGTGTAGTAACAAAAAAAAAAAAAAAAACGGACGAGGGTAAAGTACGCCGCAAGTATAGTGCGTAAAGATATGTAATTATAACGATATTGTATACGCGTATCACTTTATTTATCTGTCGTGAAACTAGAAATTTCGGCCGGATCGTTATCGTCCGTCGCTGTGACGCGTATAACAATATAACATTATTGTGCTGAGTACTGCCGATTCGAGTCCAAAAAGATTATGAAAAATTAAACAAATATTATAGAGATACACACATAAAAAAAAAAAAAAATGTTTCACGTTTCGCGTGTTATCTGATGAAACTCTACTGGTGAAAATCAGGAGACTTCGACCGACCACCGTCGTACATAATGCATAGGAATCGCTGGACTATGCTGTGTTGTATATTATACTACATGCACGTATCGAGCATCTACTATACGTAGTACCTATGTCGTGTTATAAGGTTAATAATGATGAAAAATAATAACCATGTGTAATTAGCCGATAAATATCGCAAACTTCCATTTTTAATATTAACACGAGAAAATGTTAATGTTAATTATTACCGGAAATTTACGATAAACAACTGTTCAAAATATGGTGGTTATTGACGTGCCGATAATTTATATTAACAACTGTGTTTTATTTCCAAGCATTCGAAACTCGTAACGTTTCAAATTGCAAAATCTGCTTAAAAGACGACAAACACATTTATTATTTCGAAAATATAAACGTATTTAGATTCGTAGAAATAAACGTGTTGCGCAAGCCATTATTAGCGTATAAAAGGTAAAAACGTAAAACGAGCCTTTATAACAGTTGTATAGATACCTAAATAAATATGTTTTTGCACGAGACATCTACCAAAAGCAATGCAGTCGCTTTAAGCTAAATGGAAAAACAAAAAAAAAAGACATAAAGCATTGAAATACACAACACATACTATCGTAATTAACCGGTAAATATTGAAAATACAATTTCTATGTAAGTAACCGATTAATGACGTTATTTATAAATTTTTTTGTTAAGTGTTTATAACATCAAATTTATAAATATTAAAACATTATATCAGTGTTATTAAGACTCTGATTTTTCTGGTATTTTTATTAGTCATACCATAATAATATAGTATATATTATAAACAAATACCGTTATTTTATAATGCAGCAAATCAAATATTAAAATATTGTGTTTAATATACTTTAACATACTTTCAAACATACAAAATTTAAGATTATCTATCAAAATGTCGAAGAAATTCATAATCTAAATCCATAAAATAATCATATACAATCCATAATTTTATTACTTTTCGTAATCTTGAAAAGTCGGGCATAACATTATAATAGTACATAAAATATCAAAACAACTGCATATTATTATTTTATTCTAAGTATATTATACGTGTCATATAGCTAACAAAATCTATCGTCATCCTACTTGTCGAGATTCCGTCCGCGGATATTGATTGAAAATTCTCGAGAAAAAACTTCCCACACGGTATCACGTATAACGCATGTGGAGTAGTGGGTAGTGGATACCACGCCATCGCCATCATCGTTTCAACCGTCATTGGGGACTCGTGCAATTTATGACAATTTGTATTTTATGTAATTTTTTCCGAGCCACTCGAATCTGTCAGAATTGGACCTTCATTGATATTATTCAAATTATACGCTGTTGGCGGAAAAGCCGCAAAATTACACGTTGTGCGCCGGCCAAAAACCTTGATGCGAAATCGGATTAAAAGTAAAACGGTTAAGTTGAGCAATATAGTATTTATAATAATATACAATCGTGTCCTACATGACCCTATTTCGGCCCTTATATTTCGATATACTATGCATAATAAATGTAATAATAACATGTGGTCCCGTAGACCGTAGATATATGGTTTTGTTCGAAAAAAAACACCGTTACCACCGTTGCTACGTAAACGACGTGGCCGTGTAACGTCCAGTAAATAATTATTACTATTGATCGGCTAAAGATGATACCGCACGAATTTTTTAGTTAAGATATACGCAAAAAAAAGACTGGACGACTATTATTACTACTATTAACGTAACATTTTTTTGATTTTTTTTTTCGGATTATTCTAAATTCGTACTGTCTATCATTCTGAAATTTCGTCACTCCCACCCTCGCTAATATAGGTATATTGGAAAAGTTCCTATTGAACTCGTGTGCATACGAACTTGATAATAATTAATATAACCTAACCCAATCGACAGCGAGTATTATATTATACAGTTGTAACAAGCAGGTATCACCTTCTGCGCATGATCTGCGACGAAGACTGCCATTTTATAATGTTACGTTATGATCATAAGTGTCAACCAACTATGTAGATGTTAATTATTTTTTAAGTAAAACTTCTGAATAATCAAACAGTCAAATTTTAAATCGCGTCATGAAGCAATTTCTATTATGCGATTCCGCGTGTAGCCGACGCTTGTTGCGCGTTCAACAGAAATATTCTCATCAGATTAGTTTTAATTATCTTTAGTCTTTACAATAATATTATTATATTCTTGTCTTTCTTCCGTTACACACGATTACCTAAGCACTAAAACTTTAATTTTTTGACGTAAAAGTATTATGCATGGTTCGTGTATGAATTTTTTTTTTCCAAAATAATATAATTAAATAGCATTGCACTATAATTATTATGTTGCACAGTACAAACTCAAGGGTTTTGTACATTTCTACTGATCGTCAATCGAGTGTATAGTTTTGTGTAGTGATATTCAACTCATAGTTTGCAAGTTGTTTTATTGAAACACGCCTGACTAGCTTTCAAATTATTTTATATTTTTATATTTCCATAGTATGTATAAATATATTTTAGTAGAAGTATCAATGTTTTTTTTTTTTATTTTTTTTTATTTAATAATCCTATACATAGCCACGATTAATCTTTTAATGAAATATAATAAAACACATCCTTGATCTAAGACCATCACAGTTGAATATTATATTTATTTTTTTATTTAAGTGAATACCATGGTCGACAGTCATCACTTTTATCACAGAATTTTATACATTAATAGTACTTATAATATAAACTGTAGAGCTCAACCTACTCCTCTGTTAAAACATTTGTGTTGGTATTGAAATTAATCGACTTTGCGGTTAGTACAAAAATTAAATAATAAAATACTGACACATTTTGACATGCTGTATTATTTCGTAGGTAGTTGAGTTTTTTTTTTCACATCTAATATCGAAAATAAATACTGCCTTGTTTTGATTTAAACAATTCAATTTAAGAAGGCGACTATACATTTTATATTTATACATTTGTAGGTATAACAATGTTTTAGTATTTCATTTCGCAACAGAACGAAATAATATAATTATGTATTATAATTAACCATTTCTAATACGACGTGTTTTCGATAAAAATAATTTATTTAGTTCCGTCCACCACGTGCAGATTGATGCCATCTTGTCATAAAAAATATAATTGTAGGTGCCTTGTAGCTTATAATATAATATTATAATTTATAAATGTAGATACAAATTAACACGATGTAAACTAGATGATAGTACAACCTTGTACCGGCACGATAGACGCATTATTTGTATCAAAATGGGTATTATTAAATCAGAAGATAATAATTTTATTTTTACATTATTACGACGCTCAGAACGGTGAAATAGTGCTTTGATGTAGTATCCATTTCATAAATCACAACGTGGTCGCCGGTCGGATTGTAGTTGGTATTATTTTTACGTCTTGGGTCGAGCGACCTCCGATAATTTGTATTATGAAACTGCAACCAAAAGTATTATTATTATTACAATAAAATTTTAAGTAATAATGACACTTATATACTGCATGCGTTTATTGTGACCTCGGAGGGACCAGGAATAATTGTCGTATTATAACTGCTGACATGTCGCCTATGACACGATACGTTATAATGGTAGCTGGTATCAACGTACACAATAATCCGTATTGCATTTATACCGCAGATGTAAAATTTTAGTGATTATTAGCGGTCTGTCATACGACCATAATGCGTAAACATTGAGTGCGAGTTCCGGTTAATGTGATCACTAGTTCAATATAGTTAACAATTTATTAGAACCGGAAACTTTATTTAATATCTATAACCGTTTTTTCTTAGTTTTTTCTTTGTTTATTCGGGTATTTCATACTTTTGACACTTCCCTCCCCTCTCACTAACATTAAATGACCAATTGAAATGAAACCAATTTAAAGTTTGAAATCGAATATTTACTGATTTAAGAGGTGATGACAGTCCTAAAAATATGCATATTATTGTCGATGCAATACATTCATTGCTCCGGCCAGAATCTAAAAAAAACCAATGTACAATTTAAATTACACATTACTGGTCGTATCGTATTGTTCTTAAATTTATATCAATGCGATGTTTTTTGATAAACAAAAAAAAAAAAAAATGAAATTTATTTTTTATTATCATGTTTGGTTTAATTGTATCCAATGTACCGAGTTGAGATTCTATTTCACCCGTAAATTCAGTTTAAACATAAATAACACGTTTTCGTAATGTTAAAATACACCTCTAATAATCGTATCAATATAGTTAGTTAAAATTACTTTTTAAATTATTTGTTTATCCATAGCATCAAATTGTACGGGACACAATTGGTAGTTATATTAACCTAATAATCGGTTTACAGCTTAACAGAAAACCAAAACAAACCGTTTCTGTATTTTAAATATCCTGTAAAATGATTGTCTGGGTCGTGTTATGATGATTTTACAATTTTTTACACGGATCATGTGCAGACGAGGCTACAGTGTCTCGTTTGTGTTCGTCATGACTCGCGTGTGTCACACGATATTGTTATCATGATACAATAGCGATTTATTATCGGTGTAGGCGTACCTTTATGTACATTATACTCTATAGTTATTGAACTACCGTAAATAGTAGTCGCGATGTTTTCACTAACAATCGATTGTTTTCTTCGACGCATTTTCTATTTACGCGAGCCAAACACGACCCGATGACGATACTAAACAATGTGGTCGACTGCGCGAAAAAACACACACACACACACAAACAAATGAGACAAAACGGCAATTGTACAACAACCACAATAGGTACGTACTGTTATTATATAATTCACGGCAATGTTCAGAGAATATTATTGAGTTTTTTCAAAAGGATACCCGTCGATATATGCTTAGACATTCGAAATTCATTGGTGGCAATAACCACAACGATAACATTCGGTAGCTTAGATATTATCATATTATGTAATAATAATAAAAATTTGTGAGCTCAGAACCAAGAGGTTCCATGTCAAAACGTAAATGTATTCAGTAGAGGTAGAGCTATAATTGTATACTTCAAAACTTTAAAATTCTTTGGAAATGTGTAATAATATATTCTTTTGTAACGAATTATTTTCAATGATTGTCAAATAAAAAATGATCTATATTATATGAAATTAAGTCTTGATATTTACATTTTGTTTTAAGCAAAGTTTTATTGTAAAAATGTCACTTAAAACCAAAACAACGTTACAAATAAATCTTTTAATTGTGTTAATATGTTAATATCTTCACTTAATTAGAAAATTTTGATTCTGGATGAAATGTATGTCCTAAGAAACAAAATTCAGTGTTTAGAATATATTACTATGATAGTATCTACTATAAATTATAAAATTATTTATTTTGTTGATAAATGTACAATAATTAATATTATTATACAGACGAAAAAATGAATATAAAATCAGAAATAGTACTTTTCCGTTTTCTTTAATTTATTTTATCACGAAAAAAGAACCTATTGGTTTAACCCTATAGTTAATAATACTGAAAGGTTCTATTGAGATCACTAACAAATAACACGTTTGTAAATTGTATTAAAATAGAATTGTTTAGTGCTAAATACATGACTCATTAGTCATTAACTAAACGGTTATTTGTGAGCTTGAACTATAGAAAACTCAAAACATAACCTAAATTATATTATTTATAAAAAATTATTTTCATAATGAAATCGACTTACAACCTTTTTGGTCTCGAGCCCACTATAATTGATGTCGGTCGAATGTTGCGTCGCGTATTTTCCGGCCCGTAGATTCGAACGCAGACGGATTATCCGTACGCCGTAAAAAACGCTATCGGCCTAACAATCGTGCAACACTAATTACTATACAAAATGTGTTTTCATCTCTACATACGTTAAGCGCTATGAACCCACCGTGACAAGGATCATAGATCGCCGCGGTGCATAACCTACATTATATCGTTATAGATCGGACGCCGCCCAGCTGCGCAATGTTAGCATTTTTTCACCTACGATACTGGCTTGTCGAATGTCATCGAAAAATAAAAAAAGAAAAGAAAACCTAACCCACAAATAATTTAACATCCGTTATTTTTCCGTTCCCGATAACGAGTTATGAGTATATGAACCGCGAGAAGTCCATGATTCTATAACGAATACAGCACTGTTGTCCGAAATAACCAAAACTGTTTTGTAAACACTTAGTATCGTAAAAACAACAGCGGCCAAAACATTTTTATTGACTTATTAGGTATGGACCCTACTCATTAATTATTATGTCTAAACAGCTCACTTTAAATAGTGGTCATCGCGTGAAGACGTGTCACACGATTTCAGATCGTTTAAAACTTTCAGTATTACGCGCTACAGAATATGAAACCATGCCATATTACTATTGAACAATAGGTTTTATTAGGTTAGTGTCTTTTTTTCGCAGTTAATTTGCTTATTTAATCACTGGTGTCGTAAAAATTACGTTTAACGACACGATTGTATAAAATTATATTTAATACTAATTATAATTTAAATTGTCCTGATATTATTATTCTGCGCTCTCATTTGATACTTTGATGGTGTTTATTATCAGATACATCATATAGGAGCGAAATAGAAGAATTTTTCCGGTTAATATCCAAAAAAATCTTGTGATATGTACATATTACACTTCTGTTAGTTATTTAAGACATTCAGTATAGGTATACATATTATTATCGGATAGCTTCTGCACTCAAGAGAAATGACTTACCCAATAATTTTTTCTCCGTCCTACCAAGTACAACTAATTTACGTTTAGCAGAACCTATTTTATGTGGTTGACTTAAATATTAAAGAAAATTGATTTATTAATAAAAAGGTGTCAAATCTATTATGAATGTCAATTTTTTAGTAAATCACGAATATTAAAATATTAAAATCATTTAAAAATGTCCAAAAATCACTTTAAAATAACAAAAAAGTAAAAAAAAAAAATGTAAAAATATAGATAACTCTCTTATTTTGAAATTTCGAAATTAAATTATTGACAAATTCACTCGATTAATGAAATATCTGGCTAGTGGCTACACAAATTAAATCGAATTGCTGTCGTTCAGAAACAACACATGCGCGTATGACGTCCTAAGCAATATCATAAATCAGTTTGCCGTTTGGAATTTGGGGAGTTTTCGCAACATACAATACATGTTTGTATGAACAGCATAATAATATTGTATTTTTTAATAGTTACCTATATTAGTATTTAATAAAGTTGTAATATTATTTTTTGTTTCTATTTTTAAACATACGTGTACGCAAAACCTAAATCGTCTCGGTGGTCGACATATCGACACGATTCGCGTTTATAATTTTTATTTGTCGAGTACGACCACCATCGACTAGCGTAAATAGAGTAATACGAAAAAACAAGGAATGTTGGTAAATGGACAATGGACATACAAGAAATAATTTCTCCATTCGGGTGACGGTGGTTTTTAAACGACGAAAAAAGTCCTGTACTTCCTAACTGGCATAACGCCAATAAATTATTATTACTATTATTATTATTATTATTATTGTAGTATTGTCTTCTATAAATGGTTACGTCCATACAAATAATATGGATAGGTATAGCACTTGGCGCGCACTGATATATATGACACATGGATGTAAAATAATACTACAAATCTACAATATTAATCTTATGACTGTTTATTTAAACGAAACTGTTTGCATATTATATTTATTATATTTACTCATGTGTAGAGAAGACAATGAAGTAGCAGCTCTTTCGTTTCTATTATTATTGTATTACTTTTCCCATTGTAATGAAACATATTATGTATTATAAAATTATCTAGATAACGTGATGCGTATTTTACTGTGTTCCCTTCTTGTATTTGAATTATACTTAAAGAATAATTTTTCACATTACACACGTGTGTATTAACTTTTGGGCGTAATTTTTCACAAAAAGTAATGTTACGTCTATAATATAGCGTCATTACGATATTTTAGTTTAATTTCTTGTTCAACCGAAAATCCGAAAGTAATATTATTTTTTGATTGATCAGACGGTTAATCGGAGGTTAACATATGGTTCGGCGTCAACTGCATATTAACAAGTGTCTACACACGTTTCGCTCATTAAATAGCAATAAAATATTTTATTATTTCTCCTTTGGAAATTTGTCGATTAATGTTTAAAAAAAAATAGAAAATTAAACAAATAAAAAATGTTTTGTATTATAATATAATGTACCCATATTATATTGTGGCCTGTGATTCATTGAAAAAACGTGTTTACTGATTAAACATTTTGAGAAGATACGTCTTGAAATAATTTAATATACTAGGTATAAACTTTCATTAAACACGTAATATTATTCATAAAAGTGATTGTATTTTTTTTTAAGTTCAACGGGTTTTTTCAACATGAATTTAAATTTAAGAACGTGTTTTGCATTTATACATACCACCTAAATGTCACGCATTTGAATACCTAACCATATTTTACCATCATTTCTATTGATAAATCGATAATTGGTCATTTGGGCTTACTGTTTGTATAAAATAGGTGCTATAATGATGTATTATTATTATTATTATTCTAAACCAAAACGTTACACGTTAAAAGAATATAATGAAATTAAATATTTTTTTTTTTAAATAGAATTATATTATTGCAAAAAAAAAATACCCATACCTATACACGACTTTCAAACTACTAAACTTGATTCGCTAGTTGAAATAACCAAATGGTATTTACCAAAATGGTTTGTGTAATGTATATGTGAAATAATCCGTCACAAATCGAGAAAACTATTATTATCGCATGGGTCGATGAGTAAAATCAAACGCGGCCGATCGGTCACGGTACGCGAGCCGTCTGTGTACCTTCGTGCAAGAAGTCGCCAGAGACCATCGTCATCGTCGTCATCATCATCATCATCATCATTATCATCATTATTATAATCATCATTATGATAAAACACATTTCACTGAACAATAGCGTGGAACGGTTTCCCACGAAGTCGCGACGCGTCGGGAAGTTAAGAAGACGCTCACGAAGCGCCGTGTTCGTGTCCGCACGCGTCCATCACATGTATATATATTACAAGTTAAGCTATACACAGACAAAAAACCAGCACATCTTCAATAATACCGCATTCCGTTTACGAAATAGACATTCATTGCCGGCGACGAAGACATTAAATGAGACTATAACATAATTCGCCGGTCACCGTCGGGGTCGTGTAAACCTGACGGTCTATGTTATAAATAATAAGAAGTCAATTATTTTATTGGTAAACATTCATTATTTACCTCGGAAAAGTGTTCAAGTTGTTCGATATTATCTTTTATAGACAGTTTAAATTTATTGCCAAATGACATACTTCAAAAAAATAAATACTTTTACTACCTACTTCTTTCTTTTTTTTTTTTATTGTTATATATATGTACGATTTCTTTTCGATAAAAACTAGCTTAACCTAAAAATTTTTTTCTAAAATATTGTTTTATAATGACGCAATACATCTGCAAAAACGTGAATACCTATTCTTAAGAATATTAATATAAAAGGCTGATAAAAGGAACTCCATGTTTAGATGATAATAATCTCAGTCACCTTACGCAGGACTTCGGTGTTAAGACTTATAATATCAAGAACAAAAACAAATACACACATTGAGATAACGACAGAGAAAATGTGGTGGTAAGCGCAGTTCGGAGCGTTCAAGTCACCATGCTTGACGATCCGGGAAGACCTATTCGACCAGTTTTAGTGTTTATTCTCCGAGACATTACTTATTTTATACTGTTTAGTAAACTAGTATTATGTTTTTCTGTTATTTTACGAAGTTTCTGAAAATATGTTAGTCAAATACGTATGTCGCAGTCGACTCGAAATCACCGACATCATAATATTGAGTTGTAGTTTAACGTCAGCCGCCATTTCAGTCTATAAAGGCGTTCGTTATGTATTATAATATATATTGTATAGACAATTACGGTCGAACACTGTCTAGGTTGATGGCATTAATCTGTCTAATAAATAAATAAATAATAATCGAAATCGCGTGTCGATCGTAATAAAAGAACCGTGCGAAAAGTTCGTGACCGTTTATCATTATTATACAGCTGGGTTTTAACGGAGTATTCTAGATTTAAAAATATTCAATATTATAATATACCTACCTACACGCGTGCGGTATAATATAATATGTATCTTACGAATACTAAGTGTCGGAATCGTGACGAAAAGAATTGTATCAACTTTTGTGATCGTACTCTCATAATTAAACGCAAAGCTCGCGTTAAACGATGTCTTAATACTTAACGTTGTAGAGACGTGACATACGCATAAATTAATATTATCGGTGTATCAATTAACATAAAATATCAATATACAACGATTTTTTTTTTTAACAACCAACTTCACTTAAAACGTATTTTTACCTTCGCCCAACATTTCAAAGTTAAGATGGGCACACATATTATGTAGTTTAAGGGTTTCAGATGAGTAACAACGTAGTTAGTAATCACTCAACCGTGGTCGTTTACGTCTGACTGTTTACAAATCGATAATAAATAGTCGGTTGTGGGATGCTAAGAACGTATCAAGGACAACGATTTCTGATATTTCAAGATTTACGGGCAAAAATAGAAAAATTGATTCAATAACTATTATTGAGGACGAGCAGTTTTGAATTTTTGTTTACAATAAGTTATGGTGTCAACACGTCAAATCTATCAATGTAAATAATGCGTTACAACAAATATACGATATATATATTTATATATTATTTCATAGCTCTGAAGAATTGGATTTATTTTGGGGCGTCTGCAAAACATTAATCAGATTTTAACAACGCCCAGGGATCACTGTTGACCAATTTTAATCGTCTCGATGATTTTGTAGAGCTTACTGAAGATAATGATAGGTGTGTAAAAACTTATAATCGCTATTTAAAATATTATACACTTACGAAAAATCTGTAAAAATATAATATTCATCTATTCGTGCCTTATAGGTTGTATTGTTAAATTATTTAGGTTATATAAAACTCTCGAAAACTTGGCCGAAGAATCAGTATTGGAATTCGGTCGAACGCTAAACAAATCATGACTATAATGTGAAATTGTTTAATAATTCAATTGCATGCATTAAATCATTGACAAGTTTTCGAGATTTTTATAAATAATTAATGAGTTATAATATTATATTAAATTAAATTTATACTTATTATTTTAATTATATTTACCAGTATATTTATTAAAACAATTTTTTTAATTTCCTTTATCATTATATTTGTAAATTTAATATATTATAATATATTCATAAATATAATTGGAAAAATAAATACAATCAAAATACTAATAGAAATACTAATAGAAATAACTACTAATGTAATATTATGTACGTACCTACATAAGCGATGCATAGGTAATTCATTTTCTATGTAAATTTCTACAACTGTGTTGGTGCATTATAATAAATTTATTTTCAACTCCGAGTTCTGATTTTGATTATTCAAAGCCCCGTAAAGCTAAAAAGTTGGTTCAATTTCTTGGCACACATTGATTCCATTACAAAATGTGATCAGAAATGTATTATTTGATTAATTTTGTATTTTTAATTCCAATAAATAATTAATTTTTAACCAAGGATCACATTAAGCAGTGATCACCGTTTAATTATATTAAAATATATATACCAATGCGCTTAATGAATAAAATTAACGGTTTTTTCAGCTAAGATAAGCTGGATTTATGTTCACACAATTAGGTAAACGACTGTTATCAAATTCTTGAGATGTTTTGTACTTGATAAGTATTATGCAGAGATACCAATTTTATATTTTTTTCAACTGAAAATTACACTTATTTAATAATATAAAATATTAAGCAAATAATTTTTATGAAAATTTTAATAAAATCAAAATTCAAACGAGTAGTTTTTGAGTTATTTAATTGTATTTACTAAAGATAAAGGCTCATGGTTATATGGATTGGAGGAATATTCGATATATATTATATATAAAGACAATAGTAGTTTAAAGTTGATTTTAGTAAATCATACTTATCTACCAATATATATATATATATATATATATATATATATATATATCATTAAATTAATCAAATTACATATTTGCAAATTAATTAAGTACATCGACATTTTTAGAAAAATGTTTCATTAAAAAATTTACAGTACTAGGAAGTAATTTATTTTAAAAATAAAGTTTAAACGAAATTCCTTATTTGAATAAATTTTTATTAAAATAATAAATGGAGATGAGCATAAATGGTGAATCATTCTTTATATCTATCGTTTGAAAAATATTGTTATACAATATTAATAATAATATTATACGGTTACAGTTAAGTGAAAAGGTTTTGCCAACCAGAACGACTGCAGTTTGTGTTTCGCTCCGAAAACGGTTGCTAGAACCGAATAAATAATAATAATATTATTACGATTTCCTATCATACGGTTAGTAAACATATTATTATAAATTCGTTGTTCGCATAATACTTTGGAATTTATAATATTATTATATTATATTTTATCGTCGTATAAGACGCATCTATACGCTCAGACGCCCTTCTAGGGAAAGTGTGCGGTAAAAATGTAATAATAACCGTACTTGGCGATTATTTTTGAGATAAGAATACAAGCACAAATTCTGCGTATTAAATCTACATATGTACCTAAATTAAAAAAAGAACGCACTATTGTCATGAAAAAAAATACAAATGGTTTAAGAAACCCCGACATTGTGGTTACAACATTTATATTACAAAACTTAAAAAACAAACTATTTTTTAAGATTTAGAGTACTTCTACACTTGTTGAACCGAAGCTAGATTTGATAAGGTTGAAAATGTTTTAAGCATAATATTGAAATAATTACGTCAGTTACAAATTGTTTCTAACTGTTTATAAGCATTTTATTCTGTAGCGATTTCGGAATTTTGAGTTCCAGATGCAACACGATAAAATTGATAGCTTCAAATTATATGTTTGTATATGACGTACATAATATGTAATATGATATTTGTTGTTAAATTTTACTCAAAAAATAATCATGAATAGTTTTTCATTAAAATTGTCTTACATTTTTTCGATAAATCATTTACTTATTTGAATTGTGATTTTTTATTTTAAATTTCATATTTTATGCTATTTAACAAAATGTTCTACAGTGAAACAAATTTCTTATTTCAAATAATAACCAACTTTTTTTTTTACTGTAAATGATTATGTAAAAATATCATTTTACTAACAATTATTCTAATATTTATTAACTTGAAGGAGTATTTTCTATTTTAAGTAATAAACTAAGGGTAGTTGTATGATAATAGGCTTAAAATACATACGGGTTATGATGCTTATAAAACGATCATAGTATTATACTCATAAGCACTACAAAATCTCTAAAACGTGGAGTACTAAGACTATTAATGCTTGACAGAGCCATGGTATTTCACTAAAACAATAATAGTTAGGTATAAAAATATGAGAAGAGTGCTAAAGGCCCTTTTTCACTCCCCTCCTTAATTGCGCCACTGATTATACTTAAGTGTAATAGCATTTTAGAACTTATAAATCTGTACTATTATAATGATTAATGATTATTAAAATAAATATTTATATTATGTGAATTCACGATGTTATAATTTAAAATAATAATACAATTAAAAACTTGACCGCAACTTATCAGTTCGCTTGAATTTCAATTTAAATGCATTCGCATTTTTACAGTAATCACGTGCTTTACAATTTACAAGAAAAAAGAAGTTTTAATTTATACCATTATAAGATACTCCTTAAATGATATAAACATAAAAAAATTTGAAAATGGTCTTTAAGTAATACTTCGACATTCCTTAAGTCGATATGTTAATAAAATAATAAGTAGCACATTTTTTTTCTCACATTTTTGACATATCGTGTAATACATTCACTATTTCAGATTTCGTATACAATACGTATGCTAGTATTATAATATTCGCCATGTGGTAGTTAAATAATATGTGTATATAATAATATTATTATGACTACACACATTCGCGTGGTTTTGTGGCGAGCTTGCGGTTCGTTCACCACGGATCACGCGCGTATTTGCAACGCGATTGAAATCACTAAATCGGTAATAAATATTAGAAGGGTTTTTGCCGATTGAGTCATAATTCTAATATAAGCACTCGCAGCACTCGCGAGTTTTGTTCGTAACCTTGACCGGACCGGAAAACAGACGATGATAATAATTAATAATAATTATTATAAATAATAGTAGGTACATATTATTATACCTACTTGATACATCGCTCATTTATATTTATTGTGCTGAACATCACATCACGTACGAATTATTCGAAACTATTAATTTTAAGACAAAAAAATAGTAATTACGCATTATAGGCTATAGTATTGTATACACGTTGTGGTCTCGGTGCGTTATAAAGACGCAACAAGTGACTATAAATAAATAATATTTGTTTATAGATATGAAAAAAAAAAACCGTTTTGAAAAACATCGTGCGATGATTGCACCCATCGTGTTTTATACCGCACCTTAACATTATTCAGTATGCCACTCGACCCACCGTACATTATATTGTTGTTACCTGTTGGGTTTTTCGCAGACGAACTTGAAAAGGAAAAACCAAATTCCGTAACACCTATTTTATGACGGTTTTATATTAGGATAGGCGGGATAGAGACGCTATAAAAGCCAAAGATCCGCCAAAAGTGAATTAGTCGTCCTGTAAAACCAGCGTGTTTATGAGTGTTTTTATAAACACTTATTATTGTGTAGACTACCTGCCAACTACCGTTATTATTTATTACAGTTTATCCGAGAACTTGCGCCTACGCAGTTTATCATCTGGCGATGGCAGACACAATTATTATACACGCGTCTATGTCTCATTTCTTCTCGTCTTAGTTCTAACAATTATTCGTCTAATATTTTATTATAAGAGGTAATAGTAAATGTGCAAGCTGTAATTTATCTTTAGAGTAAAATTTAAAAACGATTTTATCAACGACAAGAACTGTTAATAAAATTGGTTAAAAATATATTAAGTATGCATTCAATTAGGTTGAAAACTATGTCTAACTAAACGTAAAAAGTATGGAGAAAAGGCGTATTCAAGTGACTACGTAGCGCATTCGCGATAAATATTGAACTCACGAATCGATGGTCGAAACCCAAATATCGAAATATAAATTGTTACAACAAATTCATTTCGTTTTTTGAACTCGACGATTCAAAGCGGTGGAGATTATAACTAACTCGCGAACATACTATCACATAAATAAAACACTAATCCGTAGTCAAAATTTATTTTTTCAGGCATAAATACGATATATAAGTAATTCAATATATAACGAGTGTAGCAGCCCACGATCACATCCGAAATGAGCAGCGGTTGCAACTGCCCAGTGACCCAACCGGGACCGACGTTGGCCAGCACGTGCGGCGGGTCGGCGTTCATGTTGTTCATGGGCCTTTTAGAGGTGTTCATCAGGTCGCAGTGCGACATCGAAGACCCGTGCGGCCGGCCGGAAAGCAGGGGTTTGCCGGACAAGGAGTACGACTTCATCGTCGTGGGCGGAGGAACGGCAGGAAGTGTAGTGGCAAGCAGACTTAGCGAGGTGATCATTAATTTATGCGCAATAATGTTGTTACTTGTTATTAAAATTATATGATGACCTACAGGAATAACGGTCAAATCTTAACTATCTCAAACGCAACCTTGAATTTTATTCAAACGATGTAAATTTTTTTTTTTTTATTAAATATGTGTTTCAAATATTTGAATCACGCAATAAGTTGATTTGTTCATATTAACAATGAATTAAGATCAAATTAAAAGAGAAGAAAAAACTTATTCACTAATAAAATCTACAATTTTCAATTTTAAAATAAATAATTAATAATATCTATTAATCTTTACCTAATGAAAGTAAATAACTAATAATTATAGCTGTGTGTACACTATTGATAATAAATAAAAATCTATAAACCTACTGTCAAACTCAAACATTGTTAATATAATTTTAACTCAAAAAATAATTCAAATTTCTCAAAGTTTAAAAGTTTGAGGTCGTCCCATCTCTTAATTTATGACTTATCACTGACAAAAAAAAGCAAAAATAAATCGATTTATTTGGCATCAGAATGACTTGAAACGAGTTTATAAATAAAAATTAAATGTCTATAGCATGTATAAAAAAGAAGTATTTGTTTTAAAATCCGAGCCCTACTTATCAGTGATGTAAAAGCCTAAAATAGCTATGCAATTTTATTTATATTTTAAAACAAAATGAATCAAGCCGTTATTAAATTCGTAAATTAAACTGTACACCACAATTTAGAACAAAAATTTATTTTTATAATCAAAATGTTAGATTAAAGTCGTCTTTGCGATTGATTTAAAGAAAATCTGTAATGCGTTTTACTGTAGGTAATCTCAATCATTTTTATAGTACGAAACAACATTCCGATAAGTACTGCTTTTTGAACACTCTTTTAAGCAAAGTTATTTATTTTTTGTGATTTTAATAGTTTTTTTCATTACTTCTTCAGGTACCACAGTGGAAAGTTCTTTTGATTGAAGCGGGTGGTGATGAACCCACCGGTACACAAGTTCCGTCAATGTTTCTTAATTTTTTGGGTTCCTCAATCGATTGGAGTTATAACACGGAACCTGAAGAAATGGCGTGTTTAAGTAGTCCAGAGAGAAGATGCAACTGGCCTAGAGGAAAGGTAACGTACAAACCTATATAAATATATTGTTTTGTTATAAATTGATTTTGCCTAACACAAAAGTTCTGGGATTTAATGATATTATGAAAAATAATTGCCAAGATGCCATATTTTTAAAGACATGAAATTAACAATAGGAGCACATTTTTCTTTTTGAAAATTAATTAGTAACGTAAGTATAAACTATAGTAGTCTTACGGCGTTACACAAAACAAATCGTAATTTATAATATGTTTTTAACGAGGGATAGTTTCCAAATTGGCGTTGACCCGTGACGAATATCAAGATCGACTGTTTTCTACTTAACAAACGATCGCGTAATCGAACTGTTATATTATTTTATAACTAAACATTAAATAATATAATAATTTTCCTAATTAAAAAATAAATTATAACCACACGCATATACGTACGTATATAGGTTAAATTAACTTAAATTAAACTCGGTATACCTGCAATTATATCCGATAGTTTCCTGCACATATCATGAAAAAACTATAATTACTTACTGAAGTATGTAGATAAATGAAATACGCATAATTTTTTAAAGTAATTACACTAAACTCATATACATTTTAATAATTTATAGGTTAATAAAATAAATTACCATTTAGATAGGTCTATTGATAATATTTACACACTCTTGATCATCTAATGTAATCGTATCGATAATGTACTTTTACATTTCAATAAAAATATTATTAATAAAACAAGATTATTCAACGATTTGGCACTAATAATATTATATGCAATTTAAATCAGTATAACAAACGGAAAACCTATTTATTATTTGCTTATTAAAAAGTTATTTTACGAATGATTTCATCACAAAATTAATGAACCTTTCTTAAACATATGAATGTTATCAAAATAGTAAAAAACTTTTAAAATTATTCGATAAAAATACTAAAATATATTGCTTATAAATAATAACATATTCAACTCAAATTATGTTTAAGAATATTTCTAAGACCATTAATGATTTATAATAAAACAAATGTTTACCTTTATAATTATCATTTTGTTTAAATAATTTAATAGAATTAGTAATTTTTTTATGCATGATAAAAACAAATTAATTATAATAATAATGATGCAAAACCATTCTCACGTATAGTACCAATAAAAATAACTCGTTTACTATGTAATTAAAATACTTTTTTGTTGTCTAAGTCAGTTAGTTATTATTTTTTAATCTTATATAACAGTTGTTTCTGATACATAATATTGTGTTTGAAAATTTTCTTATAAAGCCTTATTTCAGTCTCCAATAAATGCTGTACGCCAAGTGTAGTATTAGTAATAATTAAACTAATTAAATTGCTTTCGAAATGTTTATTAATTTATGTGCAAAACCACTGCGTCTATTGAGAATAAATTGTATTCATGTATTATTAAATATTTTTTACTGATGACTTGATGACGTTTTAGAAGTACCGAGCTTTTAATTTATAGACATTAATTATTAATATATTATTTATCTCTAAGACAGTCCAAAAATAAAGTTTTAAAATTTAAATATAATATTTTATAATGAAAAATATTGTTATATAGATAACAAGTAGTTATTGGTTACATGAAGGTCACGAGAATATATTTATACACAGAATGTATCTCTATAAAAAAATAATAAATTTTAATGTAATTCAAGTTTTTTTTTCATTTTAATGCAATATTATACCATTAATTAATTCGTTCAAAGGAAACGGATTTTCATGAAAGTGTCACCATTACGTGTACTTCAAAATCCTTGACTTTTCATTCTCTTTTTTCCATAAATAATACATATTATATATATATATATATATATATATATGTGTGTGTTAACTTTTTAATAAATTAATGGACGGATATTTTATCGTTAACCTTCGTAGAATCGTAATATATTTTTAGTATTCCGTCCGTAGAACTCTGAGATTTTCCCTATAAGACTTATTATTCGTGTTAGATGAAATTGCAGGAGTCACGATGTCAGCTATTGGTTTTCATTCGAGTATATTCAGGTCAGGTCATTTTCTAGTATCCAATGAGGTTTTTGAGCTATAGGATTATTGGGCCATAAATCGACCGAGGTTGTGCGGTTTTCTATACGTATTCGTGTTTGCAAGTATAATTTTTATCAAACCACTTCGATATTTTGTTTCGTAATGGAAAAAAAAAATGAATGGAAACTGTAAAAATGTAAAATTCGAGTAATACATCATAAGCAATTAGATGGTTTGTTTTTTGTTAGGTTTTCCGCCGAAACTAATTAACAAAGAATTCATGAGTCGTGTAAGCTTTATCAGTTTATAATGAGTCTTATAAAAACGTTCAAAACATTCGTATAGAAATTCGTTACCTATCCGAGTACCCAATTATTATTATGATTTACTGATCAAAATACAATAATATCACTTACTTAATATGAATATTTAAAATAAAAATTGGGTTTCTTAATTCAAAATGTTACATGGTAATCAAAATAGATTGAAAAAAAAATACTAACTTATATTACATTTATGTCATATTATGGTATAACTATTGTTTTTATGCATTAAAATACGTTTTTTTATTATAATCTATATTACTACATAAAATTGTAAGGGTTTTCTACGACTACGCTAATCGAGAAAACTACTGAACCGATTTGGCTGAAATTGCTTTCGAACCGCTTAAAAGCGTCGTTATTAATAAGTAAATAGTGCCAAATAATGATATAATTTTTACTTTGTTAAGACATGACATTTATGAATTTATTAATTTATCAACTGTAAAGTATAAATGAAAATGATGACTGTTTTAAAGAAGATTAAAGTATTAAACAATTATGAAAAACCACGATTAAAAACAATTTGTTAAATTTTGACAATTAATTTTTTTTTTCCGAAATGGAACAAAATTAATCGACATAACTGTTTAACACAGCACGTTTATGATCTTGAAAAATAAGATTAATTGAAAATTGATTACTTTTTAAGTCTAAAACTTCACACGTATAGAAATTGTGATAAAAACTATAATATCAACAATTCTATGGTAGTGCACAATATTATAAAATGCGTTACTATTTACTTTCCAAATTTATTCATTCTATATTAAGGAAAAAAATATGAGTCATTTAAAACTAATGTTGCCATTTACTTTAAAAATATATGTTATATTATAATATCCATGTATACGGTTTTGTAAATATATAAATAAAACAATGTAGGTAATGTGTAAATATTACTATTACTATAGGTACAAAATTAATTATTATTCAATGTCTTACGACTCTAAGAATCTAAACACTTATACTATTAAAGTTAATTAATAATTCGCATTAATGAGTTCAATTGAATTTACATGTTGTAAGACAAAATGTGGTTTATTATATAAACATATTATAAAAAATAATAATAATGATTTAAATAGGTATCTACGTAATTGTATGTTCAATAAGTTTAGTTAAAAAACACAAACACTTCGCTTGATATATTTCTCAATTTTAATCGGCATCATATTTTATATTACGTTTTGTATCGATTATTAAATATACCATGCACCGATGGCGGGACATTTGGGGGCTTCCGATATTCATGGTCTTAGATGTATCTCTCACTATTGTATTTAATTAATTTACGTCAATACAAGCCAGTCAGGCGTAACAATGATCTGCGTTTTTTTTTTTAAATTTCGTTTAAGTACAATTGTACGGATTTTAATCGACATTCATGGTCGAATTAAAACGTGAAAACATTCTGAGAAATTGTTAAAAAATTTGTTAACCTAAATAGTGTAAATATGTATATACGTTTATAGTTCCTTGTTTGATATTATTCAAGTCAATTAAACAGCACGTGCTGTGCAGTTATAATATTACGCAAGACGTATACCTAAATAGAACAAAATATCGTTTTATTGCGCACGATCAAAATCATCAAACGATTAATGTTCATAATATTGTTATTGCTGTAATTAAAATATAATAATTTTGTCGAAACTGTGTGTGTGTGGTTTATTACTGTGTGCTAATAATCCAAGGACTCGATTATGCCTCATTGAAAGCCTTTTTACTGGAAAAAAAAACAATAATTAAAAAAGTAGTTTTCTAAGATCTGTCTTAGGAATACGATAAAATATTATTGGGTAAATTATTGACGAGTTCGAAAATCTTTGTGTGTGTTGGTATTTTTTAGGGGTCCACATATATTTTGTAGACCGACTTTTTATTAACTTGTCAATGGAGTCGGCACACCCTTATCCATGGCTACCGATGATAGTCAATAACATTAATCAATATCTAATTATAATAATATAAAAATGAATAGCAATTTTGTATTTCCAGTTTCCACTTGTGAATTTTTTTCGAACCAGATAGAATATCTATTAGCCATATTCAATAATTCGAAAACATCTTACGAATTATGATACATAATTTGTTTTTTAGGAAATTAAACAAACAGCATAAAAATTTACTACGTACCTATGTATTTGTTCACTTTGGATTTCTTAAAGAAGAACACAATGACAATAAATCATATATTACTGTCTAGTGTTGGTAAAAAAAAAAAAATCATATCTCAAATTTAAAGATCAAGCACCTGGTCGTAAAATCCAATTTATGAAATTACAATATCCAATACGGTAAACATCGTTAACGAAATAAATCATTATCTCAATACATGATTACTATTAAAACATCTGACTAGATTATAGATGTAAACCATACTCGGTGGGCACAATAAAGCGCTTTGTTGCGAAGCTACCTTCACCATTAAAATAGATAAATATCTGTATTAATTTAACTGAAGAAAAAAATAATAATAGTAATGATAATTGGTAACGCGTTTTTTTTTCTCATTACAATATGCACACTACATTTTCCATTCGTATATCATTCTTCTTCCGTTTCGCCCACACGCTTGTGCCACCGCTACACCGGCTCGACAAAAATGTTTATGATAATAAATAATAATGCCTATTATATTATAATATCGTCTATAATACGTACATAGAATGCGTCATAAATATTATAATGTAAAATACAATTTAAATTTTTGCCTTCTAGTTTCTGCGTTTCATCCAGTTACAACAAAAACAATAATAATATTTTACATATGTCTTCGCGCTGGTGTGTTATACGAAATACCGTCACGAATCCATTATAGTATTATATTTTACTCCGGTTTTAATTTTTTTTATTATTATTATTATTATTATTATTCATCGTGGACTCTCACCTTACTACATGACTTTGGGACCTGGTAACGTTGATATTACTATAATAATTAATAAGCTATCAAGACTATATTTTTTTTTTATTATTGTCGTCCGTTGACCATTGTACTCGCGTGATAGTTCTACATATAGTTTGATATAATATTACATTCTCACTCGATTAGACGAGCACAGGTCCGCAAAATAATAATAATAAATCATGTATACAAACACACTAGGTGAAAATGTGCGCAGTCGCTGCAGTTCATTACGAGTGTGTTATAGACATTAATAATTATCGTCTGGACGAGAAAGCCTCGTCGTGTAACGCACCCGCCGGCCAATATAACACAATTTTGGTTATTGCGACGACGATGAAAAGTATACTAAATGTATCTATATCGATTACCGTTTCGGTTGTGATTTTCCTATGGCACGTCGTGCCTATAACGGTACGAGAAAACACCGCTGTGGAAAGATTTTTCAAAAAATTTTACTCGATTTAAGAAGAAATCGATTGATATATCAACGCACGGTCCAGACCAAGAGATTTGATATTTTACGGGTAGGTTCATACGTGATGCCGGGAAGCGCTGATAATAGTTAAGACTCTTGACATTACTCCCGTAAGTGATCTAATATCGTCGCGCGTTGTTATATCCTTAGCAAGCGAAGTCCGATAACACAGCAGTTGCCCGTTCGAATTTCGAATAGACGCTTCGTCAAAATATCGAAAACGATTCATCGCCGTGTGCACGTTCACAACACAAACGTCGGTCGCTGTTTTAAAAACGAGCTCGTATAGCACGATACAAATGTGATGAGCGCGTCCGGCGAATCATCGCGCGGAGTGCATATAATATCATGCCGACGACCGGACCAACTTCCGGACCACTGGACCTGCAGTGGAACTACGGTCGGATCAGTATAGCGTCGTCACCGTTGTGACGCCACTGCGATTTCTCAATACATTTTTTTGTCGTCGACGAACAGCCGCGGTCCGAGCGATTTCACGTCACATCGGTCGTGTGCGTGTTTCATCTTGCACATGCACACATGCACCGGGACAGATTTCCCTCGACGCCGTCTCCGCCGGCGGCAGAGTGCCGACGACAATAACGTCGCGATCATCTACCGTTGTTTCCGTCGCGGAAGTCCGGCGTATATGAATAACAGCGCACGAGGAATAAACATCGATATCACGTGCGCTATTATCATCTCGCACGCACGACTGACACAATAGGTATAGGGACCCCGACTTCCTCGCTCTATCCTTACGGGGCGATCCGAACGACAATTTAACAGCCTCCGACTATAGGAACTAAATACGGCGCTCTGACTGTCCTCTCGCTTTTCACGAGGCGATTTCAATAGAGACTTTCGTGACGGTATATATTATATTATATTATGTGTGTGATTCGACGGAATAAATCGATTTTCTACTGCGACATGTCGGCGGCCGACGGGAGTGTAGACGTAAAATAATATATGTAGGTACAGTTTACGCGAATCTCCCGCGAGACGACGATGACGACAGTTTAAGGATCGACGCCGGTCGGCTAATTGCTTTTTCTCCTACGATCGCGGCCCGGGACAACGTCCGCGACTTTCGTTCCGCTCGAAGACGTATAACATTATACCGTCGGTTGTCCCATAATCATAAAAGCGTCATCGCGGTCGGGTTTTGAATATTAAAATCTCACACGACGCGACGACGGCGCAATCCAAGTACCGACCGTACGATTCCGGCCCGCACTCTCAGCAGATCCGACGTCATCGATGACGATAATAATAAACGTATTGTACGCGCGCCATTCCGCGTTATACTTTATAGAAATGTCACTGAATTATATTACGTAAGTTATACTTAAAACGTTTCGCCCGAGTTCTTTGTTCGTTGAGACATTCGTGTATGTTTTGTTTTGTTTTTTTTTTTTTTAACTTTCTCATTCTAGCGTGTTGTCGCATTTACTGTTTGTAATGGATACCTCCTTGTTCTAGTACAATACACAGACTGCGATGTGATTTAATGTGATTGTTTTATTACCGAATATCACTGGTTATCGCAAAGTTATTGAGGTTTTTAGAAATATTTATTTTCAAAAACTTAGAAACTTAGCCACATGAAATCACAAAAAATATTTATTTTTCGCCATTTTAAATTACTGTATACGTTTAAGATTCTGAATGGAGAGATGACTGCACTGATTTTGCAGCAGTAGTAAAAATACTTCGATTATCAACTTCGAGGAAAGTTTCTAGTAGAAAATTGGATTTGTTTGTACTTTGGTGGGTTAAAAGTAGAAATTTCTCAGTATTTCTATCAAATAATCAATGGGTAAAAAAATATGAACATTTAAAAAAAAATTAATATAATATTACAATAATTGTTTGGCAATATTGATACCAAAATATTAGACCGTCTCAACTCACAACCATTTTTCATTGAAGACAATGGTTTATTGTTAAATTATTTAAAAGTCTTAAATTCGATTTGTTTAAACTATGAGAAACATTTTTTACTTTAAAATATGAAATTTAAAATGTATATTATTTAAAAAAGTAAACATCTAATATTTATAATGATAAAAAATGATAAAAAATAGTTATTACTTCTTCGAATTGTATTAAAAACAATTTTTTTTTCTTAAATGTCACTACTTTTAAAATAATGAATGTTTTACTTTTTTTTTAAAAGTTATCTTGTACATTGAAATCATACTGTAAACTGCAGCAAAAGTTATTTATTAACAGTATTTGCATTCGAAAGTATTTGATTATTATTGTGAGATGTTTTGCAAAGATGATTTTTATCACCTTAATTCATATCACAGATTATATTTTTTCCACATACATTAATGGTTACCTAGTAAAAATTATGAGTGTTAAATTTAATAACTATTGTAGATATCTACGCACAGAACGCGTCACCGTGAAATTGGTTTTAGATTTTGGACGAAGATATTTTATAATAAACCGACAATGACACGAATTACGCCATAATAATTTAGTGATAAGCTAATGACATTATTTTTTACGAAAATCCGTTGACGGACAAGATGTATAATATTATATTTATTTATATTACGACAACTATCAAAATGCATATAAAATATTAGATAACCCACTTTTTAGAAACAAGTACCTTGAATCTGTATAACAACTTGAAAAATTTGTTAACAATTAAAATATATATTTTTAACCTATTACAATATACTTTCGTCTCATAACTTTTTTTTATTTCTACTCAATGAAAAATCGTCACTTTGGTGGTGTATCCTAAGTTAAAAATCTATTTTAGTCACGCATTTTAACAATTTTTTCGTTATTTAAATTAAGAATAATATTAATTGTGACCGCAATTTATTTCGACTTGTTTTTATTTTTAGTATCAGGGACAATGTTAATAATTTTTTATGTATAAATAGTTATAATGGACATTTTGATAAAACATTGAAGTATAAAAATATATTATTCGTTAATCAAAATTAATAATTAAAATTTTTAGGTATCATAATTATTATAGGTAGGTTGATAGAATAAAAAGTATTATAAGATAATAACATTTTGAGTAGTAAATATTAAGGTATACATTACCGTTATAATAGTTAGGCATAGCATATTCGTGATCCCGAGTATTTTGTTCGTGTTTGGTCGATGATGTCATAAATGTTGAAGCAATTACATTGTCAGTGCTAGGCAAATACCCATTATTATATATATCATTAGTGAGATGTCTGCAGATACGTTCAATTAGAATCACGAAAGAGTGTAAATATATTTTTGGTTTTGTATAACACCGTCTAGTTAAATTAACTAATTTTTTGTTACGCAGCATTATGTTGATGCGCATTAACTTGTATTGTTATCTAGATAGATATAATATTGTTCTCTATTAAATCCTTAACAAATAAAACAGAACGCAGCCGTCGATTTAAATTAGAGAAATTCTTGCAGATGATAAAACCACTTGTAATACATTATGAGTTGTGTAAGCTATTAATTTTAAAGAGAATCATTAGAAATCAGTATTTGTTGGTAGGTATATCCTTTCAGCCGATTTTGATTCGTCTAGTAGGTACACTATTCGCAAACTACTGATCAAAGTCAAACTCTATAAATTAATGATGCGGCTTCAGTCGTTAGAAAACTATAATATGAGTGAATACATGAATATAAATAATTATACTTTCAACGGGAAAGAAATCAAATACTTATATATAGTATAAAAATACTATTCAATTAGAATCCTGATAGCAAATTTTGATTTATCTAGAAATTCCATAACTTTAATTTCAGATAGTTTTGTGTTTGTAAAATATTCTTTAGATTGCAACTATTAAGGCAGAAGTATTTGTTTCGCAAATGACTACTGATTTTAATTTATACAATACACGTCATATTCTATCAAGTGTATAAAAAAAATGTAATATTTCAATGATTCAAATATTAAAACATGTAGCTTATGCGTGATAATTATTATATCAAGGAGAATAAAACAAAATTCAACTGACATTGCATCATTTGTATCAACAATAAGCATGAAAAATAAGTGAATTAAAAGCAGCAACATAAAAAAAAGCGAAACAATAATAAGTAAAATCCAATATATCTGCAATATCGTTTTTTATGCAAACAATGTTATTTATTAGCAATCGAATAAGTTTGTAATGAATAATACATATCGTCCTAATATTATCACATTGATCAATTTGAATTTAAAATTATGCATGTTATACCATCGATCAGTACATATTAAGTTACACGTGTTACCTAATACTCGCACCTTAAAATATCAATTTAAATTTTATGGATGTGTATAGTTCAAAGTCAAGTATAACCTTTTAGTGTTGTCAGTTATATTATATATGTGTGTAAACTGTAAATCGTGCCTAATACGATTGTAGGTACTCGTATGCAAACACGATTCTAAACGGCGCTGAGTTTGTCACAACTGCAGTTCAAATGTACCTACCTAGATTTTACTTAAATTAAGATTGGGCTTAAGTATTTCTATTCTCATGTATCTGTGTATATATTCTTATCATATTTATTAATTATGTGTTCTATGTGCAGGTTTTGGGCGGTACTAGCGTGATGAACGGTATGATGTACATGCGGGGCAGCCGGCATGACTTCGACGGCTGGGCCAAGATGGGAAACCCAGGCTGGAGCTACCAGGAAGTATTACCGTACTTCCTCAAGTCTGAGGACAATCACCAGGCAACCATCATGGATGCCGGTTACCACGGAGTCGGTGGTCCACTGCCGGTCGGTCAGTTCCCGTACCACCCACCGCTGTCGCTAGCCATTCTGCAAGCCGGTCTGGAGCTCGGTTACCAGGTGCGCGACTTGAACGGAGCCCTGCACACAGGTTTCGCGATTGCGCAGACTATGTCCAAGAACGGTTCGCGATTCAGTTCAGCTCGGGCGTTCCTGCGACCGGCTAAGGATCGATCCAACTTACATGTGATGCTCAACACCACGGTGACTCGGGTGCTCATCGATCCCAAGAAGAAGGCAGCCTACGGCGTAGAAGTGTACAGTGGAACAGACGGACGGATAATTTCGATCAATGCACGACAAGAGGTGATCGTGTCCGGAGGCGCGGTCGCATCACCACAGTTGCTGCTGCTTTCCGGCATCGGGCCAAAGGATGACTTGAGAGCTGTTGGTGTACCGGTCATACACGACCTACCAGGCGTCGGCCGAAACCTCCACAATCACGTAGCTTTCTTCGTTAACTTCCACATCAACGACACATCGACGACGCCACTGAATTGGGCCACCGCCATGGAATATCTACTTTTCCGGGACGGGCTCATGTCCGGTACCGGTATATCCGAGGTGACCGCCGTGCTGCCGTCCAAGTATGTCAACCCTGCTGACGACAATCCCGACTTACAGTTCTTCTTCGGTGGTTATCTGGCCGACTGCGCCAAGACCGGCCAGGTAGGCGAGAAGTCGGGCAGCGGTGAAGGTGACGGCCGACGCGTTATCAACATGATACCGGCTGTATTACATCCCAAGAGCCGTGGACAACTCAAACTTAAGTCGTCCGACCCACTCGCCCACCCAGCAATCCACGCCCGGTATCTGAGCCATCCCGATGATGTGGCCGTGCTGGTGGACGGCATCAAGATCGCGATCCGGTTGTCTGAGACCCCCGCTCTCCGCAAGTACGGCATGGAACTAGATCGGACGCCGACAATGGGCTGTGAGGACTTAGAATTCGGGTGCGATGCGTACTGGGAGTGCGCAGTGCGCCGGAACACCGGGCCGGAGAACCACCAGGCCGGAAGCTGTCGGATGGGTCCACCCAGTGACCCGGGCGCCGTCGTCGACGCAGAGCTTCGTGTGCATGGTATCGATAGGTTGCGAGTTGTTGACGCATCTGTGATGCCGGTTGTCACATCCGGAAACACCAACGCTCCGGTGGTGATGATCGCTGAAAAAGCGTCAGATATGATCAAGGCTCGATGGGTGGGTCGAAAGCCGTGGAACAAGTGGTAAGGCGACCGAATGGCGGCCGCGTGGCAACGTCCTATTTTAATAAATTTGTAACACTATTGGTGCTAGAATTGTTGAAAAATTGCAAAATAGTATTAAATATTAGTTAATATATAGCTTTATCTACACATGGACGCTAAAAACAAATACACCGGCAGCTATTTTTATTTCTGTTTTATAGACTAAGAAAAATGTATTGTAGAACACCACCAAAATAAGCAAAACACAATATCACCAGAATTAGCATAAGACAATTTAACTAACTACAAATATCTAAACGATTTAAAGGTTGATAATGATCATCACTTACCATTAAATCAATTAATAAACCTAGAATATAAATAATTACATTTTTTATATCATAACATTCTAAATTCAGTAAATATCGAAATTCGGACTGACAATAAATCGAAATACGTATAATTAATGAATTTCATATTAAATTTATCATAGTTATATTTACATTAATTTATAAAATTTAATTTAATTTAAAATTCACGTATATAGGCATATAATATATATACTTGTATAGTTTCGTGTATATATTGACATTTTAAGCACATTATTATTGCAAAACTAATTCTGGCGATTTATCGGCGATGCATTGATAAAAATTAATCTGGGTTCGCCTTGATATTTTCCTCTGAACTACCCATCCATCACAATTAATCGAACACTTTTTTATTTATTATTAAAAAAATCATACCATTGTCCGACACAAATATTATATTATTATACATTTATACACACGTTTCTTACCGCACGGCACAACTAACTATATTTTCACTCGCCCTTTTTGCAATAATATATTGATTTAAATCACGATCATGTCGACACGTCAATAAATCTCAACTCTTTCCATGATATAATATCACTAAGTATAATATGTTATTTCTTACTACGTACTCGTATATATGCAAACACCACTCGCATGCTCTATCACACTGACGACGACGATAACGACGAAATCACTCTGCAAAGTCATCGACAAATACCCATTATCTGGTTTTGCTATTTATTGGGTGTAATGTTTTATATTTTTTTTTTTTTTTTTTTTTTGATGAGAAGACTATTATTATTGTTTTTGCAGAACGCAGTCTCATTGTACGTCCACGTCCCGCGATCGGCCTTCAAATCACCGCCGCCGCCAAATATGTCCACCTATTTAGGTACCTACTATATTACTATGTATACGACTAAACGATATTTTTACGAGTAAGGGTTACGAGCTCGGTATGTTTGTATACGCACTAAAATTAGTACACAGTTATTCATAATGTACTATTTTATAAAGAGCACGTTTTTAGTAAATTAATCGATTAATTAATAATATTATTTTTATCCATCATTATTTTAGCAGAACGCGTTATGATATTACGTAGGTACTTAGGTATACAGTTCTTATTAAAATAATATTTTAGTTGGTAGGTACAAAACGTAACGTATAAAGTATAATAATGTTATTAAAATATGTTTAAATGCCATGACAAGAAATTATTGGGCCATTATTATGATATTTAATAATGTTTTTAAGAAGCGAATTGGCCAACAAATATTGTAATATTTATACGTGTGTATATTTTTAAGTATATTTGAGTTAAGCACATTATATTATTATTTTGTTTGTAATATCAATACGCTCATACATAAAGCTGCGCGTTGTGTTTTAGTCTTAAGTTTGTCATTGTAAGATGTACAATGATCATTATTTTCACCTAGGTACCTAAATGATATATATATATATATATATATATATAATATATCATATAGATCGTTTTAGGAATCACTTCATTTGTGATAAATCATGACAAAATAATTATTTTATTCTATTCTGCGGTTAAGTGATATGCACAATTTTTTTTTTCAATTATTGTTAAAACTTACATTAAATATAAGCATATAGACTTATGCATAATAGTTTATATTAATTTATGCTACATTACAATATTATAAATAATATTATTATTCTATAACCTTATTATATTGTATCAGAATATGCATTTTATTTATCACGTAGAATTATTATAAATATGTATTTTATAGTAATTTAATTATTTCATTAAAAAAAAAAAAAAAGAAACAAAATTAATTAATCAAAAATATGGATAAAATTAATTAGACACATAATATTTTATTATATATTATAATATTAGTTGTAAGTTTAAATTATGTATAATGTTTGTAGATTACGTAAAATTAAACTGTGCAATTCATAAAAATGATATTTTATATTCTATTGTATTTATTTATTTTTTTTGAATTTCTCTCCAAAAATCTATATAATACATAATATGTATATTATACAATATACAAATTGCAGTGATTTGCCGTGAACACGTACAAAGTCAATAGCGACAAGATTTTGATTCCAAATAAATATTTTATCTAAAATTTTTTTTACTCGCACAAAATTACAACAAAAGCTTATTGTGTTGACTTATGTCAAAACTTGTTCGTATAAGTCGATACACAGATGCGTATAATGTTAACATTTAAATATAGCTATTATTAATTTAATAATGATTTATTGATTACATTTGTGCATTATACCAATATACAATTATATAATATTATCAGTAATTTTTTGTAATTTATAAATTTGTATTTTTCTCAACAAATTTAAAAATTTAGAAACTAAAAGTTATGCAAGCATATTATTATACATTTAAAACATTTAATTTGACATATTTCTAAATAAAATATTTAAAAAAAAACTATCATTTTTAAAAATCTTCTATCCATTGATACAGTCTTGTTTAAAACACCAACAAAATAAATTATATAATAATGCACGACTAAAATAATGGTTTAGAATTTCAGAGAAATATATTGAACTACTTGAATCAATCTAATAATTTAAACACCTTTCTATACACTGATATAAATACACTTAATAAAATATATTGCTATCCATAAGAAATTTAAAATAAAATATGAGTAATATATTGAAATTGAATAGAATTATGTTATTTTTCTATTACCTATACATTTCGTCGTATATGTTTTGTGTTTTGAGAAACAAAATAGGTATACTTTTTAACACAATTATATGGAAAAACTAAATGCTCTTAAATTTAATAGCATTTACTGTTAAAAGATATCATTCATGTAAAATTTTTGTACATTCACCAAAAAGAAAAAAATTTCATCAAATTAATTGATACGCAGGGAAAATAAAATAAAACCAATTGTTTTTTATTTGACACGTGTGACGTAAGTTGGTATAGAAAGATTTACTATCTCTTTTTTTTTTTAATATTTATAATGTGTTCAATTTTAACCAAAAAAAATTATAAGCTTTTAAATATATTATATTAATATAGGTACTAGTCATGAGTGTCACTAAACTATACACGGGAATCATTAATTACTATTACAAGCAGTGACAGATTTTTCAGATGATGGAGAGAAGAGAATACCCTAACAATCATCATTTATTACTTAATTAGATAAACATTGAATTTATTAAAATTTATATTCAACGTTTAAATACTTAATTTTTTTTTAAAATTTGAATCTTAAATGTTCCTAAAAAATTCATATAGTAGCATTATCGTACTTTAATTTTTTTTTCCGATAAAAAGAGCTCACTCATATCAGAAATCATATACTTTAAGCTTTTCAACTTTTTAACTATCTATCTATTAAAAACGTCAAATATTTTTGTTTTATAGAAAAAATTATAACAATTATTTTGAATATTTTAATCCTCAATAACTATTAATTTTATTTTTTTCCTGGGAATATAAACACTACTTATGTATAATAAATTTTTTTCATCATTTCTGAAATTATTAAGAACTTTTTACTTTGAACTTTATCCCAAAGTAAAAAATTTCTATCATAAATCACCATTAATATCAATGGTGGGAACAGTAAAAATTATTTTTAAAAACTTCAGGTATACATAAAAATCATTACCAATAACTTCAACTTGGTACTTAAAAGTTAAAACACAGATAATAATCAATCATATTATATTTGTATAATTTAAAATATCTCTATATCGCTGTAGTATAATATTTATTATTTATGATAGAATTTTTTTGACATAGATTTTATTCTATAACTATTTAGGTAGAATATCGGATATGTTAATTTTTCTATAAACACTTTTTTTTTTTAAATTATATATTTTTTTAACAATGTATATTTTATGTATTCTGGGCTCTACATTATTCATTAACTTTAATTTGTTCCTGATGCACCCGCAGAATTATAATTCAAGTATTGACCTGGGTTTATCGATTGAGATACTTGATTCTGGTATTGGCTAAATTGACTTGGCATGTAATTTGTATAAGACGGAAATCCAGTCGATGAAGCACTCCCATCTCTAGCCACTATGGAAGACTGTACCTCAGTTTCTGCTGGTTCAGGCCCAGCTGCAGTTTCTTCCTGATATGATGTTGATGAATCTGGTTGGTTTGACGTTGAAGACGATTCTGACTGAGATGTGGAACCAAATGATCCATATCCTGGTATCTGGCTTAAAAATTCTTTAATTTTATTGATTCTAGGCTCACCTTCGTTGTTATTTTCTCTAATAAATCGATGTGTTGGTTTACCTAGGAACAAAATATAATCCGACGAAGTTTGTTTATAATATTGTTTAAGTTATTAATAGATAGAGAACTTCCATGTATTTATATATTTTATGTGGTTAAATTTATCGTATGCTTACTAAGTATAATTATAACATATTTTAATAAATACATTTCACAACTATTTGCAAACATTTTCAGTACATATTATTGTAAATATCGAAATTTTTAGGTTTAAATATCAATTTTTTTTTTTTTTGTATAATATGTTAATGGTATATTTCGATTTTTTAGCAAATGTTTTGAATAATTATTAAAAATCAAACATTCAAGTAAATATTTT
Organism: Melanaphis sacchari; assembly: GCF_002803265.2. Taxonomy (NCBI): domain Eukaryota; kingdom Metazoa; phylum Arthropoda; class Insecta; order Hemiptera; family Aphididae; genus Melanaphis; species Melanaphis sacchari. The sequence goes on along the minus strand of NW_020271599.1, from coordinate 837,017 downwards.
TTGTTAATCACAATTCACAGTCAAAAATTATTCAACTAAACTTTTAATTAGTCATAAGGACAATAACACTAATTTCTCTCTGAATAATTAATGGGTAGCCTAGATTACAGTATTTTGCAACACATTTCTGTTTAATTTTACAGATGGTATATGCGGTAATGATATAATAATTATTTAATTGTAATTTTTTTTTTATTGTTAATCTATACTTAATCACATAAATTTAATTTTTCGATGAATATGGGTGCATATTTTTAAATAATAATTTTTCGATAGATTAATTTTTTCACTAGTTATTACTGACTTTTAAGAGACTACTAGTTGCAAAAAACGGGACTGTCTTGCATCAGGGTTTGACGATTAACATACAATAATCTGTTGCGATCATTAGTGGGCGCAGAGAAGAGAACTGTAAGTAAAAACAGACGATGTGCTGGAACCAGAGACCATGGTGATCCTGATGCTAATGAGTTAGGAGAACTGGGGTACTATTGAGGAGTTTGTCAACAAAATACTTTCTAGGGGGAAGAAGAAGAAGAATGAGCACGCTAACAATCCAACAGATTCTAGGTCTTAGAATAGTATTATGTTTTAATTCGAAGGCTAAAATTGGAGATATAAAGCCTTTCTTTATTATAACGATAATTGTATGTATGTATTTGTTAATAAACTATATGAATACATGGGGAAAGATGACCTAGCTAGAGTAAAGTTCCTTTCTACAGCCTCATGATCCATACAAAATAAAAAAGAAAAGAGTTATTACTGACTAATATTAATTATATTTTATTCATTTTTTTATTTTTCAAGGCATATTGATTGTCAATACATGTTAAAGTAGATTTTATTCTATTTTTGTAAATTGAAACAATAAAAACGTAGTCTACAATTGTTATTAAATTATGATTTTTGTGCGTAATTTACAGTCTAAAATACATTTGACAAATAAATTAATGTTATAATATGTTGTTTAATTTCATTTATCATGAAATGTATTTATATTAAGACGTTACAATAAAACTAGCTATTATATGGTATATGATTGGTAGGTATATTTAAAGTGTGGCGAATTGTATCACAATTTGTTTTCTACTAAATATTAATTTTAACTACGGAAAAATTAATATACGAGTAATACGTGATATACTTACAATGAGAATGCTGGAAAAACATCGCAATTACGAATAATGCTACTGAACTATTCACAATCATTTTGACTTGCTGGTACTAAAACGGGAAAAATTATTGTTCTATACAATAATATGTTGACACGAGGCTCTGTACAATGACAGTAGTAAAGATAATTTTGAACCACAGACGGGCGACTGATGTACGGTGGATCGCGGGGTTAAGGATTTATAGAGCTGATAACGTTAACGCCCCCCTTCGTAAAATTTTGCATACCTCGCGGTAAACCAGCAATTAATAAAACACAATAAAATTTCCAAATAAGATAATGATTGTTGCGTACAACTATCATATTTGCATTTGATTTCCTTGGCCGATTACCACGGAAGGTAAATAAGGTTTGTCCTCTATTCGTCTTTGCGATCGCGTGCGTGTTTCATTGGATCGTCGAAGTCATTAACACGCTCAGGAATAACAACTATAAAAGTAGGGCGATTGACAAACCCACCAAAAACGCTCACATTCGTTTATCAAAATAAACATATACCTCCGACCGGAAATTACGGTCACTCATCTCATAATTGTCTCTGTTCGGCCCAGCAATATTTTGTAAATGGTATTATGTTTTAAACCTAAAATTATCATTGCATTCGATACCCAGCTGGTTAATCGGTTATTGGTTGCAACTTCTTGAATTTTCAAAATATACATATCTGTATAACGTATTAATAATATGTAATATCAGGTAAAATTAACAAAATAATTTTTTTGAACTTCTAAATAGATTCGAATAAACAATGGAATAATAAGACTGATCTGTCATAGTGAAAATGTCAGTATAAGTATCAGTAAAGCAGGTATTATTCACTCTCTAACGTATCAACTATCTAATATATTATAATTTTCTGATCCGTCACTTAGTCTTAGTCCGATTTAGGGTCTATTATTAATAGTTGTATTATAATTATTTAGTGTTATAATATAATATTAATTGATGATTTTATGAAATTACATAACAATGATATTTTTTCGAGAATTTCTCTAGTAATTTTTCTCTTAATATTAAATACTCGTATTTCCTAATTTTAATATGATATTAAAAATATTATGAAATTTAATAATTTAATAAGTCCATAACCATATCTTCTCAAAAACGATCAATTTTACTCAGTATAAAATTTTACCATGAAAAATAAAAATTAAAACTACGGTATTAGGAATTGGAAATCTTGAATTACCAGATCAGTAAATACCAAACAATACCTAATTATGTTTCGTATTATAATATTCAATTGAAAAAATATTATCAACTGTTGTGTTCGAAAAATTAATACAGATGTCAGATAGTATTGCGTTTGATTAAAATTGTGCGCATTGTGACAATTTCAAAAAGTAAGCTATTACTGCTTAGGTACTGAAAAAATAGAAAAAATAAATTTCTTCAAATAGGTAGTATACAGTTTTCATGTATTTTAATTCTATGTAAAATGGATGTAGTGCTGTTAGACAATGTGAAATACACTTTTTCTTATGATTCAGATAAAACTCAATGAATAATACTTAAAACTATTATGTATTCACAATTTTCGAGTGTTAGACCACGATTTCACAAAAAATGTAAAAGAATTCAATTGCAGAGACAAAAATGGCCATCATCAACCTCGACAAAAGTTTTCAATATCACACAAACAATTACATTCGGTTTTTCTATAAGCCTCCGATGGCTGATTTGGATTACTACACGCAGTAACTGGTTCTGTGGTGGTTATTAATAATTCTGATTGTGGTACTGTTGTTCCTGACCCTGCAGGAGGTTTCACCGGATTCGTGTACCCAGAATTCGACTCTGCGGTATTAGACTGCTCTCCGACGCCAGAAACGGATTGTATTACATCCTTTATTTTGTCGACAGTTGGTTTGACGTTGATTCTGCTATTATCCACAGTGGCACCTACAATTGCATAATAATAATGTCGAATAGTTAAATTGTTTGATTATCACGACAAAAGATCAAAGTACGTATAACATTGACTAATGCATAATGATTTTATTTTGAGCAAAACACTCGATACCTGTGATAATGTTTAAGTGTTTATTATATTTTAATATATTTTACAAATCAATAAATTATTTAATCTAATATCAACGTTATACAATGTTACGTAAAGTATAAACGATTATACTATCGCTATTCGACGTTACTTGACGATGCAAAATCGACTTCGTAATACATATGGATAATATAAAAACATAAAACTAATCAACACTGAAATTAAGTAGGTAGTTATCATGACTCATGAGGCGTACAATGTCTAATTGTTCAACAAATGAATATCGGCATCTAACAAGTAACAACTACGAGTATTTATCTTGATAAATTGTTTAAAATACATAACTATTTATCAAAGATAATTTATAATTTTTTGGCCATTTTTTTTTTTATACTATCATCTATAAAATATACAATAAATGATAATTCATGATTATGGATATTCAATGATGCTTAGTATTAACATTATACAAATTGAATTTTTATATTTCAAATCAATTTGAATACATTTAAGTTTGTTTTTGTGTATTAAATAAATAATTGTTTTAGTTTGTAATGCAATTATACTTACAATGATAAAGATAGATGTAAGCCAGCATAATAGTAATAACTGATTTCGTATACATATTTAATAAATCTGAAAAAAATTAATTCAAATCATGAGTTGATTAATTTGAGATGATTATTTATAAATTATAGATTAAAACAAGAAAAATCCATTCCAATAAAAAAAAAAAAAAATGCATAAAAATGAAAACTTAATCTAAAATATTGTCTTTATCAATTTGATTGTTTTGTGTAGATGTCATACTATATTTATATACCTACACGTCAAACTTACAATCATTGCCAATTTGGCCTTGAGTATTACATATAAAATACTCAAAATGTTTTGAGATTATTTATTTATTTATTCGTATAAGGAATTTCCTATACCAGAATCTCATAAAAACTTGAGTATCATGTGTGAGCCCGGGTTCTTAAAACTATTGAGTGCATATCATATTATGATACTTGTAGTGTTCATGACAACATCAGTGAAATTATTTAGGCAGTTAATTTAGTATTAACTAATCTTTTTAAATTAACCAAGCTTAACAATAAAATAATACCACGAATAGCGATACGAAAACTTACCTTTTTTTTATTGAATAAAAATTTATTAAAATTGATTGTTGTTCACTTGCACAATTCAATATAAAATTTAATATTAGGTACTAAAAATGTATTGATTGAAACCGAAATAAAAAGATGTTTTGAAACAGTTTCAGAACTTGCAACAGGTGTATAAAATATAAAAATAACTAATTTCCTTAAAAATTTTGAATGGATTTCTTATTTTTTGAATTGCGTGTAATAATACAACGTCAGAATTACAAAACAATGTGGCTCTATATGGATTTCCCCCTCCAGATAAGTGTCTTTCCCACTATTACCAAATAATTTTATGTAAGCATAGAAATGCAATTTTCTTGGATTGCAATTTGGTAATTGATATAGAACCTAACTACAATATAATAAATACTACACTAGACTACGCCGCAGCCGTATAGGTCGTTCAAAAAAAAAAAAAAAAGAGAGAGATAATTGTAAATGGATTTTTCCGAGAATTTACATTAACTAGTCTTAATTAATTTGAAGGGGAAATTTGGGTTTGATTTCATTTATGTCAAAATAGCTTTCAGTAATTAAATAAAATTTATTGTCGATAAGAAAGACTTTTTTTTATATAATTAAAGACATTATAAATTTTACTGTTTGATTATTTAGGTATAAATTATAATGTAATATGTAAATGCTTATGACACAAATGATTTTACCCTTGTTTAATACTTCAGTGATACAGGAAATGCTTTATCTAAATTGTTTATAATTTCTCAACAATTATAAGAGATTTGAAAATAATACGTGTAATCGTGTATAGATAAAGCCACGCAATTTTTTATAAATTTGTTATTTTTACATAAATATATTATTATTTCTATTTTTAAAAATTTTTAATCAACTGTAGTACTATTACTTGGTTAACTTTAATAAAATCTAGGGTACTTTAAGTGTTTTGTAAGTTTCTACACGAAACGTAGCAGGTATAAGATTAAGTTATAAAACATAAGTTTATGTACACACTGAGATAATATACATATATACCAGTTACTGTACAAGAAACAATTAGATATATACATAAATATTCCAACATAAACTATTTAGCAACTAATTGTATATAGATAATGTTTGATTACTTTAATTTGTACGTTTCCCCCTAGTATTTTTATTATTACTAATTTGATAGATGTCTTACTTAAAAGTTAAAATACTTATGAACATTTTTATTACAATTAAACAAATTGTACTGTCGTCATCCATCATTATTTTACATCTAAACTTATTTAAGTTTTAAAAATATTTCGAACTAATAAATTCATTAAAAAAAAAAAAAAAAAAAAATAGATAAATCAGATATAATATATCAATTATACCAAAAAATATTAATACAAAGAATTTGAAATAAAATATCAGATGCCAATTATAACAAAAGTAATACTAAAATGTGATTATATTTATAAAGCTTTTACAGTAAGCCATGTTCAATTTAAATTTAAATTATTTCAATACATTTCATAGAACAGGTTATCTAAAACTAATACGTTTTTACCAATTAAATCATAACTAGAAAACACATTTTAAATATACCAACAACGTTAAATGTGTCAGTCCTAAATCTGAATAGAGTGGTAGTTCCGTTTTTCATAGCCTTACCAATATAATATTCTTTACTATTATACAAAAGAAGTTAATTGATAAACAACTATAACTTTAAATGAAATCTTATACGTATAACTTATAAGTACGGATAAGAACAATCAAGTGTCCGAAAAATGTATATTTTGAACCGAACAAGGAAATCCACCGATATGATATCACTTTTATCCCTCGTGTATTTTGATAACCGAACATTGCTATAACACTGCAGGATACTAATTAGAGATATAATGTTGTTGACTTAAACAACTACAAACCGTACAACAAAAATAAAGCAAAATAAATTTAAATAGTAACGTGTCATAAAAATAAAAATTAATCATGATTTTGTACGTATAGAATATAAATATTTTCTTATTCACATTTATGAATTACATAATACAGTATCTACTTACAAATACACATATTATCATGTGGCATAGTTTGATTATAAAGCTATACTTGCAAAAAACAAGTAATAAAATGATCAGTTAGCTCAGTTCCAGTTTTTCAAATGATAAAAGTATTATACTAACATTTTTACCTAGTTTTCAAATCAAAATATTTTATAATGTAAATTAGATTTAAATATTTTTGGTAAACTATTTTTATTTTTGAATGTACTCGTAGTTAAACATTTTGTACTAAAGATGTTTCTCACTATCCAACAAAAATATTGATCTTAATCATTGATTTTTTTTTACAAAAGTGCAATATAATTAATATTGTTCAAAAAAAAAAAAAAAAAAAATGTGTTAGAATGTTAGTTTATAATAAAATCATTAAATAATTGTCATCATCTTAACTATAATGATTTATAAAATACCCAACGGTAATTTTTTCTTCAAATTTAGCTATTGCAATCGATTTGGAATTCTACTGACCGCACTTCTTTTATTTATATTCTTTTCGTGAGTTTTATAACTAAATATTATTTAAATTAATATTAACCTAATATCAAAATACTACATACATATTTATAATTAATTTAAATATTGTTTAAAACGTTGCTATTTTTATAAATGTTTAAATACCAATTAATACTTATAGATCCAATAACTTAGAAAACTTTTATTATCAATATTATTTTACTGTTATTGTTCTTTATGTGAAAAAATTGTTTAATGTGTAATGAAAAAAAAAAAAATATGAAATTATCAAGTAAAAAAACAAAGAAATGTTTTAACTTTTTATATAAAGTAACTGTATTAAGATTGTATTAACACATCGTATTTACGAGTATACACGTAAAATATTATACATTTGAAAATATCCTAAACCAAACATCTTATTACTTATTTGGAACAGCAATAGCTAATACACAAATATTACATATATTTTGAACTAAACAAATTATTAATTATTAATACAATATTATTGACATTTTTTTATCATAAAAATTTATTTATTTCCAGAATTAATAAAAAAAAAGTGTCAAAAAAATTATAAATTAAGACATTTTTAAATAATTTAAGCAAAATAAGAGAATATTACAAACATTTTATTTTATATACGTGTTGGTACATACGTTGAAGTAAATTAAACATGTCCTTAAACCTATAGGGTGCCAGCTGATTTTTTTTGACCTATAACAACATTCACTCTATGCGCTAGTAAGTTTTGAATTAAAATATTGACCAGGGTTCATCGATTGAGGAATTTGGTTCTGGTACTGGCTAAATTGACTTGGGCTTGGGAAGTTGTTCTGGTATTGACTCGGCATGTAACCTGTGTAGGATGGGAATCCAGATGAAGAAGTACTTCCTTCTTTAGCAGCTATTGAAGCTTCTGGTGTAGATGCGGCTCCAGCAGAACCAGCAGCAGCACCGGAACTACCTGGTTTGGAATTAAAGTATTGACCGAATTGATTTTGATATTCGCTAAATTGAC